>NC_082720.1:19526153-19826153 GCF_030144855.1 Hypanus sabinus
ACTTAGTGATGAAGAGACTATGACATATCTCCACGGCATTATGATAGGAGATGCATGACATGGGGTGGCACCAGTATACACCTATTGTCTTTGTCCCTCTTGGCAGGAGAGATCACAGGGTTTAGAACCACAGTTAGAGTAGCCAAGGTGGATGTTTGTCCCTAGTACTGAGGGTGTGCTGATGTTTTTCCAATCTGCTTTATCACTTTCTTCTCAAAAAATCCAATTGTGGCCTTCTTATCTGTGCAAGTAAACTTCCTTTCCTCTTATATCGGCTACTGTACCTATGTTGGTCATCAGGTATGATTTATATTGATCTCACCCCCTCATCTCCATTCTTCTTCATTGTTGAACGAGTACCTGCTTTGAAGCAGTCATTTCCAGTTTTTAATCAATCTGTGTAACCCACCTAAATCTCCCTTCCCTCTGGCATAAATCTCTTCCTCTGGTCATAGACACCTTTGCTAAGGGGTAAATTTTCTTACGTTTACTTCATAACCCTCACGCTTATTAATATCCCAATCAGGTCACCTCCTCAGCCTTTTTTGCTTCAGTGTCATCAACCCAACTCAACCCAATCTCTGCTCAGAGATGGAGTGCTTCATTCATCCGGAGCAACACTCTGGTGAATTTCCTCAGCACCCCTCCAATGTGATGATATTCTTCCCATAATGCGCTGACCAGAAATAAGCACAATATTATATATCTCTGTACTTGTACTGCATAATCTATTCAACTTCTGAAGGCAAATATCCCAAATGTCTTATTAAACTCCATCTATCTATGCTGCCACCTTCAGGAGCATTTGGACATGTACACCAGGATCTCTCCAGTCCTGAGAAGTTGTAGGGTTCCAATTGTTGATTCTGTGAATGGCAGACTTATTAATCCTCACCCCACATTATTCAGGATTGAATTGCATATGCATTTTCTCTCCCTACCTCACCATCTGCATCATATAATTCTGTAGCCAATCTTCCTCCAATCAATGTTCTAGTCATCGATAAACGTATTAATCATCCTGATTCTGCGCTCAGATTCATATCATTGAAGTTTTTGGTTTCACTGAGGGTCCCAGCACCAATCACCATTGTGCACCATTGGTCACAGGTTTCCAATTGCTAAAACAATCGTCAACCATTGCTTTCTGCCTCCTTTCATCAAACTACTTTCCAACCCAGTTTGCCAAACCTCTTGTGAGACATGGGCCTTTACCGTTGGATCAGTTCCCCATGTGCGGACATTATCAACGGTAGTCTGAGATGGTAAAGGAGTCCATATAGAGCATATCAGTGCACTGCTGTTCTTGATAAACTAAGTCATCACCTTTAAAAAATTCAAATTAGTCACATAGGATCTCCTGTTACTGAAACGACAGTCTATATCCCTGATCAATCACTTTTTTCCCCTCAACATTTTTCTCCACTGTTGTTAGAGCAGATAGCCTGTGATTACCTGTCTTAACCATTTTGTACTTTTTGAATGCTTTCATCCAAACTCTGGCACCTCACCCGTGGCTAGAGAAGATTGGAAAAGCTCTGTCAGAGGCCCAGCAAACTCTTCCTTTGCCTGAGATACATATCATAAGGACCTGTGGACCTTGAGCCCACTAAGTTACCTTATGCCTCCAATTTTCCAATGGTAATTTGTTCTGGAAATTTTTGTTCCTCTTCCTGTATTCTCCAAGTACAATGTTTCCAGTATTAAACAAAAGCAAGAAGTATTAATTTCTCACAATCAACCACAACCTTATGCAGTGATTTGGTCCCTCATGGGCTTTACTCTTTCCATAGTTACCTTCTAGTCACTGACATACTTACAAAAATGTATTGGAATTTTTTCCCACTGGCGGCATTTCATGCTTCTCCCCAATCACACCCATTACCTTTTTTTTAACAAAACCCAGCCACATCTAGATAGATGCTTTATAAATATAATGGTCTGGAGTATGTGGAGCTGAGATGACGTTCCAGCCTGCCGTGGTCTAATAATTGAATGGTGGAGCAGGCTCAATGTACAAAGATGTATGGACAGAAAAGGCAGGTCACAACTCGAAACACCGACTGTTTGTTTTCCTCTGCAGATGCTGCCTGGCCCTCTGAATTCGTGCAGCAGTTTGTTTTAGGCTGAAATACATGTTTGTGTGTAAGCTCTCCCCCACGATTACTGGCTAGAAAATCCTGTCACCAAAGCATACACACATAATCAAAGATCACTCAGGCACGAATGAAAATAATAGCTTTATTATTTTAATAATGTTATTTGTATTTACAAAACAAACTCTGGCATGCTTCAAGACAATTAAAATACATTTTAATTGACGGTAAAATCAAATGCAAATTACTTTTCAGTCCGAGGTTGTTTCTTCCCATGGCTGCTAATGGTCTTCACTGGACGTGCCAAATGGTGCTGCCTCAGCAGGGATATTTCCCAACCCAAAAACTGGTACCTTGTTAAACTCCCATTACCCTGTTAGACTTCACAAGGAGCTCATTAGCTTTGGTGTTCAGGCAAGAGACAGTCAAACTGACGAGGACTTCCAAGGTTCTTGGAAGGCCGGGTTCCTAGGGACAGCATCTTCAGATCCATATGGATCATCTGAAATATGAAAGGACCATCTGTTAGGAAGATGTTTGGGGTCTGAGCATGAAATAAGATCATTGCAATAGCCAATATATCAAACTGCCAATCTATTTGCTGAACTGAATATCTATTGGGACACCAGATTCTAACATTTGGCTAATCTTTTAAAACAGAAAACCTGGCATCTCAAGGCCAGATCTGAGCTGCACTGGAGGGTCTCACTATTCTGCCCAGTTCAGCACCATCTTCAGTTTTTAAGCGGGACCTGAGGAGGGCTAAGGCACCGGTGACCCCTATTTCGATCCAAGGGGTCAGTGTGGACACATAGTGGAGGATTACAAATACCCGGGGATACGAATGGACAATAAACTGGACTTGTCACAGAACACCAAGGCTGTCTACAAGAAGGGTCAGAGCCGTCTCTATTTCCTGTGGAGACTGAGGTCCTTTAACATCTGCCGGACAATGCTGAGGATGTTCTACAAGTCTGTGGTGGCCAGTGCTATCATGTTTGCTGTTGTGTGCTGGGGCAGTAGTCTGAGGGTAGCAGACACCAACAGAATCAACAAACTCATTCGTAAGGCCAGTGATGTTGTGGGGGTGGAACTGGACTCTCTGACAGTGGTGTCTGAAAAGAGGATGCTGTCCAAGTTGCATGCCATTTTGGACAATGACTCCCATCCACTCCCATGATGTACTAGTTAGGCACAGGAGTACATTCAGCCAGAGACTCATTCCACCGAGATGTAACACTGAGCGTCATAGGAAGTCCTGTGGCCATCAAACTTTACAACTCCTCCCTCGAAGTGTCAGACACCCTGAGCCAATAGGCTGGTCCTGGTCTTATTTCCACTTGGCATGATTAACATATCATTATTTAATTATTTATGGTTTTATATTGCTATATTTCTTCACTATTCTTGGTTGGTGCAGCTGTAACAAAACCCAATTTTCCCTCGGGATCAATAAAGTATGTCTGTCTGTCTGTTTTTTGATCACAAAATTCATTTCTTTTGTTGGTCATTGTTTAAAGCTGACTGTACCACCATATTAATGCATACAAATACACTTTTTACCTGCTATATTATCAAAACCATCGCTTCTTGCACTTTTCTAATTTCTCATTTCTCATTCAGTTTGCAGCTAAAACATAATTGTTTCCTCTGAGCAAGACTGCTTCAGTGTTCTTCAAAAATGAAATCAAAATATTCAGATTCAGATTCAGATTCAGCTTATTGTCATTTATAAACCACAAATACAATGCAGTTAAAAAATGTGACAACGTTCTCCGGAATGATATCACGAAAAAGCACAAAACAGACCACACAAGAAAAACCACATAACGTTTGGCAATCCCCAATCCAGAGTCCGGAGAGGCTGCTGCGTATTAATATCGCGTTACCGTCTTAGCACGTTCCCCGGAAAGGAACTACAAACCCATTGGACAGACCTAAAGCTACAAGACCTACACAAAACCACATAGACTACATATAGTTATGGTTAACATATAGTTTCAACAGTGCAGACAATACCATAATTGATAAAAGACTGACAAGACCACATAATTATAACACAGTTTCAACAGTGCAAAGCAATACTGTAATCTGATAAAGAGCAGTCCATATGAACCAAAACTGAAAATGATGGAAACCCCAGCAGGTTAGACAGCATCTGTGGAAAGAGAAACAGTAGTTTTCTAATCTGTGATCCCGTTTCCCTTTCCACAGATGCTGCCCAACCTTCTGAGTGTTTCCAGCATTTTCTGATCTTAATTTAACTGATGTTGCTCCAACTAGCTTCCGTGTCCTAATCCGGATCGAGCTTTCAGTGCCTTTAAAAGACATAGAATGATGTAATATTTCTTCTTTCCTTTCGTTGGCGACACGTTGGCAAGCTCTGCAGGTACCAAACTCCAAAAGCAGAAATGGTGCCCTGATGTTTGCGTAGCAGCTGAGCTACTGGTATTCCGGTCCTCTAGGGGACGCTGTCATCACGAGGTCGCGGCGACGGTGAAACGCTAGTCCTCCGGCCTGGTGGGGCGCTGTTCTGACAGGTTTCGTCGATCCGGCTGCAGTGGCGGTGCAGAAAGTGTAATGGCGGAATCGTTGTGATTCCGTTTCAGAGAGTAAACCGTGCTTATTAGAAAAGGAATAAATCCATCTTCCCTTCCTCCAGCCCTCTTCCTCTCCATGGCGACGGTGGGAACCGAGCTGACCGGGAAGCGGTTGCTGTGCCTCTTCGGGGATTCGGCCACTGGTGGTGCTCGGCCCGGGTCTGGGCCCAGCCAACAACAACCCCTCTCTCTCCGGGATCGCGACTGGCATGCTGGCCTCATCCGGGCCGTCCTCTCAGGGCCCTCACTGACGGTGAGTGACGGCGCCTGGATTGGCCTGCCGGGCTGCAGTGCGTTGTGCGTAGGGGTATTGGGACCAGGGTATAGAGCGGAGATTCCGGGCATTAGTTGGTGGAGGAGGTCATCAATGGGTGTGGAGAGAGTAGGGTCTGATTCAATGGATCTAAAGGGGAATAGTTTAGGGAGAGATGAAGCAACGCGGCGAAGCTGGCGCCATACAGAAATTGATGGGAAGAAAGGTATCTTCTCCCCCCCCCCCCCCCCATTGTTGAAAGTAACTTTTTCAGTGAAGGGACGCTGTGTATTTCAGATATATTGCGCTCAGTGGTGACCTGCAGCCCACCCAAAGAGCTTCCCTCTTCCTTAATGTCTCGGGTTTAAACTAGTTTTAAGGGGTGGGGGTTGGGAGAGGCAGTCGAACACGCTGAACACTGGCGATGCGCCCCCTCCCCCTTGTGTGTGTACACACACTCACACTAACAAACAACAAAGGGGCCCCTCTGCAAATGTGTCCACAGCCGTCCAGGCGAAGGGACATCAGTTATCTGCCGTAATGCATTCGTGTGCGTCTTCTTGCATATTACATCAAGTATCTACTTTCAAATTGTTTGCATATAATTTGCTCCTCCAATTTAGTGGAAGTCCATACTGGATTTTTAAAAAGTGGTATTAATGGGTGATTCGAAGGCGAATGTTTTTGTCTATTTTGGTGAGATAGGTTCTTTTTGCTTGATTTTGTCGGTACCAAAGTACCGAAACTAAGAACTTAGCTGAATTTCACTGAAGTTTTCAACTTATTGACGTAGTGATTTAAGAGTGTTTGATTTGCATTTATTGAAAATTTATGTTCAGAAGATCTGTAAAACCAATCAAAACTTGCACTATTTGAGAAACTTTGCTGTGATTTTTTGCCATAGCCTATGTGTAAACCGTGAATGGTCATGGAAACAATTCAAAAGATTGCTACAAAACGTGGTGTGTATGTTGGGATGTGGTTTTATCAGCAAACACATATATTGAAGTTTAAGTGTGAAATCCATTTGGTTTGAAATGTCATTTAATCCTAAATAGGACCTGAACAGTTTTGAAGATTTAGAATACTATTTAATCGTCGTTAATCTGTATTTATCCACCCACAGTTATCAGTGTATATTTACATATGCAAGTTTTGGTCTTTTTAAAATTTGTTTTTTTGGGGTTTCTTGCTTTGTGACTGCCTGTGAGTAGACAGATTTGAAGGTAAATAATTTATACCTTTGATAATAGATGTGCTTTGAATCTTTGAAATTTGATGCAACAGTGGAGATTACTAGAAATACACCAGGCCAATCAGGATCTGTTTGGATTTATTCAGCTTCAAAATTTTGCCACTTTGTGATCACAAATCACTCTTAGAGTGTTTTCTTGATGTTATCTGTTCTGTTTATTAGCCTGGTTGCATTTTTTTTCAATGATGTTGAAGTAGTGATTTAATATTTATTTTATTTCTGTGAGTAAGGTGTTTTTGGGTAGAAGGAATCAATCTCTTGTTATAGCCATAGTAGAACAGGTGTTTATGATTGTTTCTGCACAAGTTGAATTCTCATAGTGATCCCTGCCTGCCAAAAATCACTTCACTTGTATGTACAGCACGTGTGTAATTAGATTTCTCAGTGTGGGTGAAACTACACTGCAATGGCTTTGTATGTTATTGCTCAAATTGTGAATTACAGAAACTAACATGGGGTATGTTGTACGTATTTCAGAGAGAAAGTAAGTTACTTTTTTCCTTTTAAACTCTCAATGAATTGGGTGCAAAAATTTGTGACTCAATTTAATAACAGACACACAAGGATCAAGTTGCTTCTGTGTAAGAATTTGGTTTATGTACATTTATCTTACTGCTTTTCAGTTGAGGTATATTTGTGTCATGATTAATGAAATTAGTGACAGAGTTGCCATTGCACAATCCCCTCTTGGAGGGAGGGGAAGTAGTGCCTTTTTCAGCTGTGCCTGATGTCCAACCCTTCTTTGTGCCTCAGACCAACACTCCCAGCCCTTTTGGGCCAATCCTTATTCTGACGTTGCAGATTTGGCTTTCTAAAGGAAAAAATAACTTGATCTTTAAATTTGCAAACGGAATCAAATATTGAATAGTTGTTGATCTGACGTGAAAGGCTCTTTTACAATAAGAAAAAAAGTTCAGTATTTGATGGCATAAGTGCTTTGAATTGATCATTCATTTGCATTGTTTATTGAATTTTGTATTTAGGCTTGACTTTTATTCCCAATCTGGCAGATTTAATGCTAATGGCCTGAATTACGTTTACTGAAGTTTCAAGTACACTTGGATAGATATATTAATACCACCAATTAATTTAAATTGATGATGATAACTATGAGAGTTTTGGTCCTTTCTATATCATTCCAGTCTGTTTGATTGGCAACAACATCTCCATTACAATTTCCATCAGCGCAGATGCAGCACGGGACTGTGCTCAGACCCTTGCTTTACTTGCTTTGCACTTATAAGTGTGAGACTGAGCGCCGCTCTGATACCATATTTAAGTTTGCTAATGACACCAGTGCTGTGGGCTGAATCAGAGGTGGTGACGAATCACCATGTAGGAAAATCTGATGCCACAACAACCACCTCTTACTGGGTCAGCAAAACCAAGGAGCTGATTATTGACCACAGGAGGGAGAAATCAGAGGTCAAATAAGTCGGTCCATATTGGGAGATCAGAGGTGGAGAGGGCCAGCAACTTTAAATTGGTGTTACAATTTCAGCGGACCTGTCTTTTGCCCAGTTTGTAATTGCAGTTACGAAGAAAGCAAGGCAGTGCCTCTACTTCCTTAGAAGTTTGTGAAGATTTGGAAAGACATCTAAAACTTTGACAAACTTCTATAGATGCGTGGTAGAGAGTATATTGATTGGCTGTTTCACAGTGTGATGTAGAAACACCAGTACCCTTGAACAGAAAATCCTACAAAATTTAATGGATATGGCCAAGTCCATCACAGGTGAAGCCCTCCCCACCATTGAGCACATCTACATGAAAGCAGCATCCATAATCAGGGAACCCCATCATATAGGTCATGCTCTCTTCTCGCTGCTGCCATCAGGAAGAAGGTGCAGGAGTTCGAAGGCTGATTTATACTTTTGCGTTTGGGCGATGCCGCAGTTTACGCCGTAACCCTGATTTTCACTTCTGCATCACGCTACACTTGCATTGGTGTGCGCCAAAATACTAGTTGGTGGTGGGGTTTCTTTGCCACTGTGTTGAGTTTCTTCTTGAGAGACATGGACGAGGAAATGCATTTCAAACATTTTCACATGTCAGAAGGTAGATTTGATGATTGGGTTCATCTGTTTCGCATTGGTGTACGCACAGCCTACAGACATGGCGGAGAAGAAGCAACCAGAAATGCGTAGGAGGAAATGCGATGCTACCAAGCGGACCAATCACTGTTGTTGTGGTCTGCATCGCTGTGATGCATGAGTAACTTTTCTGGAGAGGTGTACGTCACCCTACGGTGTAGGGTACACGTTACCTATGGCGTCGATGTGACGCACAAGTATAAGTCAGCCTTCAGGACTTGAACAACCAGGTTCAGGAACAGTTATTCTTCCTCAAGCATCAATCTCTTGATTATTGAGGATAACTTCACTTGCCCCCTCTCTGAACTGTTCTCACAACCTATGGACTCACTTTCAAGGGGTCTTCATCTCATGTTCTTGATATTCATTCTTTTATTTCTTTTTCTTTTTGTGTTGGCACAGTACACTGGTTGTCCACCCTATTGGTGTGGTCTTTCATTGACTCAGTGTAGTTATTGGATTTGTTGAGTATGCCCACAAGAAAATGAAACTCAGGATAGTATATGGTGACATGTATGTACTTTGATAATAAATTTACTTTGAACTTTGTCCACTTCACTGTACACTTGATTTACATATACTTTAAAAAAAAGCCAAAATAACTGGCTTGCCACAGAAAACATGGATTTTATAAACTAGATCTAGGTACTGAACCTATATTAAGGTGGTGAATAAAAAGCAGAAAACTCCAAAATACTAAGAATTTGAAATAAAAGCATGCAGATTTTCTTACCAAGTTATGAAGCATCTGTGCAGGGAGAAGTAGAATTCATGTTTTTGTTCGCTTGTAACTTACCACTTACTATAAACCACCCTTAACTTGTTTGGCGGTCTTCTCAGTCAGTGTGATGACAGTAAATTTTCCGGCACTTAATTGTATCATGGCCTGGACCATGATCTCACCTCTGAACGTTAGACAACTGTCTCCCAAGTAATCATTAACCTTGGAGATGCATATAAGTTATGTGAGGATAAGGTGCAAGAGAACACTCGAGGAAATCAGGAGGGCTAAAAGAAGACACCAGTTTGCTGTGAAATACACACAAAATACTGGAGGAACTCTGCAGGCCAGGCAGCATCTATGGAAAAGAGTGCAGTCGATGTTTCGGGCCGAGACCTTTCATCAGGACTGGAGGAAAAAAGATGAGGAGTCAGAGTAAGAAGGTGGGGGGAGGGGTGGAAGAAACAAAGTGACAGGTAAAATCAGGAGGGTGTGAGGGGGTGAAGTAAAGAGCTGGAAAGTTATTGATAAAAGAAATACAGGGCTGGAGAAGGGCGAATCTGAGAATCAAGGTGTTGCTTCTCTAACCTACGTGTGGCCTCATTTGTGACAGTAGAGGAGCCAAGGATTGACATGTTGGAATGGGATGTGGAATTAAAATGGGTGGCCACTGGGGGATCCTGCTTTTTCTGGCGGACAGAGTGGAGGTGCTTGGCAAAGCGGTCTCCTAATCTGTCAGATCTTGACAATATAAGTTCGCTATAGCAGCAGAGGATTAGAGGATAGCAAATGCTCAATTGTTTACAAAAGGGTCTAAGAATAAGCTTGGAAACTATAGGCTGGTGAGCCTGACATCAGTAGTGGGAAAGTTACTGGAAGGTATTCTAAGGGACTAGATATCTAAGTATTTGGTTAGACAGGGAATGATTAGTGATAAAGTCACCATGGCTTTCTGCATGGTTAGTCAAGTCTAACCAATCTTGTAGAGTTTTTCAACGAAGTTACCAGTAAAGTTGTTAAAGGCAAGGTAGTAGATGTTTACATGGACTTTAGCAAGGCCCCACATGGGAGGTTGGTCAGGAAGATTCTGTCACTTGACATTCAAGATGAGGGAGTAAATTGGATTGGACATTGGCTTCATGGACAAAGCCAGAGAGTGGTTGTAGTTGTTTGCCTCTCTGATTGAAGGCCTGTGACTAATGGGGTGCTGCAGGGATTGGTGCAGTGTCTATTGTTATTTCTCATCTATATCAACAATCTGGATGAGAACGTAGTTAACTGGATCAACAAATTTGTGCTGTGGGATCTGGACCAGTTGGAAAAGTGGCAAATGGATTTTAATACAGACAAGTGTGAGGTGGTGTACTTTGGGAGGATCCAGCTTAGTAGGCCTTACATGGCAAGTGGTAGGGCACTGAGGAGTGTGATAGAATAGAGGTGTGGGAATACAGGTCCATCATTCCTTGAAAGTGTTGTCCCAGGTAGATAAGGTTGTAAAGAAAGCTTTTGACGCATTGGCTCAATATCTTGTGTACTGGGCTTGAGATATTATGTTGAAATTGTGTAAGAAGTTGGTGACGTCTGATTTGAAGAATCGTGTGCAGTTTTGGTTACCTACCTACAGGAAAGAGTAAAGGTGAGGATTTTATTCTCTAGAATGTAGAAGTTCAAGGGGTATAGATAGGGTAAATACAAGCAGGGATTTTTCACTGAGGTTGGGTGGGTGAGACAATTAGAGGCCATTGGTTAAGGGTGAAAGGTGAAATGTTTAAAGCCAACATGAGGGGGAACTTCGCGCAGAGGGTGGTGAGAGTGTGGAGCAAGTGGGCTTGATTTCAACATTGAAGAGCAATTTGAATAGGTACATGGATGAGAGGGTTATGGAGGGCTAAGGTCTTTGGTGCGGTTTGATGGGACTAATGATTTGGGTCAATGGGATGAATGGTTTGCCATTGACTAGATGGTCCAAAGGTTCTATTTATGTGCTGTAGACTTTCTGACTCTTTTATCCCCGAAGATTTTCCCTTTGCAGCCTGTGTTCTTACCTTTCTCATGTCACATGATTCTTGTTTCTTCCTACCTTGACTTGATTGCTTTCCTCCTTGTCCCTTCCTACTTCCATCTATGATGTGTCTGCCCTCTGCCACGTTTTCTCTCTACAAATGCTCTGAATATTCCGTGTATTCTAGCATTCTCATT
Source organism: Hypanus sabinus (assembly GCF_030144855.1). Classification (NCBI taxonomy): domain Eukaryota; kingdom Metazoa; phylum Chordata; class Chondrichthyes; order Myliobatiformes; family Dasyatidae; genus Hypanus; species Hypanus sabinus. Next base: position 19,537,371 of record NC_082720.1, read on the forward strand.
TGTTTTGGATTCTGACAACTTATGTTCTGCATCTTATGATTTTGTTCTCTCTGCTACTGTTATACTCGTCATACTCGGTTTTTAGTTCTGCAGGAAAATCAGCAACTATTAAGATGGTATTTTCTATTTTATTTAAAATATTGCATCTGTATACAAACATCCCAATGGTTGTAGAAGAACTGAGTTATTGTACAAGAAGTGATCTTTCCTAAGTGTTTGCAGGAAGAGTAAATTTATTTCTTTGCCATCTGTGCTAACACATGTTCCCTATTTTAGGTTAAGTGGAATTGTGATTGAACAGTTTGCCCTGTAACAATAGTTCTACCAGGGCAATAGAGCTCAAAATTGAGGATATCTATAAGTTAGGCTTCTAATGTATATAGTTCATCGGTGTTTTCCTTAAAATTAATCTTTTCTCTGTTGTAATTATTTCCATTATGGTGGGACTCTAGTACTTTAAACCAAATAATACTTCGCATTATTGATACTTGGTGAAAAAAAAATTATCTTTAGTATCTTCCTTATATGTTAAGTACCTGGACATATTTATGGGCAATATTATTAGTTCGAATTGTAGAAGTGTACAGCAAGGAAAGGAGACCGTTCCTTAAGGCCATTGACCACACCAACCATCTAGCTCTCACTTACATTAATCCAACACTAGTGTTATTTTTAATTCTTCCCATATTTCCATCAAATCTATCATCTCTCCCCCCCCCCCCACACCAGCTCCATATTCTACTATTTCTCTTCACTATAGGGCAGGGGTCAGCAACCTTTACCACTGAAAGAGCCACTTGGACCCGTTTCCCACAGAAAAGAAAACACTGGGAGCCGCAAAACCCGTTTGACATTTAAAATGAAATAACACTGCATACAACGTTTTGTTTTGCCTTTATGCTATGTATAAATAAACTATAATGTGTTGCATTTATGAAATTGATGAACTCCTGCAGAGAAAACGAAATTACATTTCTGCATGCAACAAAAACATTTTGAACTCCGAAAAAAAGACGTTGGGTTGAAGGTTACTTTTAAGTAAAATACTCAACGTCTATTTGAGTCCTTCTTGTATTTATGAAAAACGCCAAACTTAAATTTGCCGCCAGCAGCAAACCAAAAATAACGTCAGCCAGCTGTCAACCTGAAAAATAAAAGGACTATTTCACTGAACAATGAAAACATATGAATATACGTAAAATAATACGCAATTAAAATATTTATCATACTTCTTCAGGTTGACTCACACCTGACAATGCAGTCGTATTCAGTAGGGATGGATCGATGCTTAGGGGAGTGACCGGGAAGGATAATGTGTTATTTTCCTCTCTGAACTCACAGAAGCGTTTCCCAAACGATGTTTGCATTGCGATGATTGCAGAATGTAAATACTCCGAATTTATCATGTCGTGACATTGTTTGAACTCTCTCAAATTGGGCAAGTGAGACAATGTGCCTTTCTGTAAATCTCTGGCAAGCAACGTCAACTTGCGCTCGAATGCAAAACATCCTCCAACATGTGCAGGGCTGTACGTCCTTTCCCCTGAAGAGCTGTGTTCAGCGTGTTCAGGTGCGCTGTCATGTCTACCATGAAGTGTAGCTTTTCCAGCCACTCTGGCTGTTCCAGCTCAGGAAAGTTGAGCCCTTTGCTGCCCAGGAAAGTTTTCACTTCTTCCAGACGCGCGACAAAGCGTTTCAGCACCTCCCCTCTGGACAGCCAGCGATAAAAACACGTTGTAGCGGTTGCTACACGCAGTCAGTAAACTGCAGTCAAAGATAGCTTTATTCGAACTAAACAGCCTTGCTTTTAAGCCTCCCTCAACCCGCCCCCCATGGGCGCGGATGCTGCAAAAGACACGTACTCACAAACCCCCGTAGGCTATCTCCCTTAGCCTGAACGCTGGCTAATTGTGAGCCGGTTCGGATGTGTCAGGAAATGCGTTGCCACAACGTCTTATTTAGATTGTACAAGATCACCATAATCTTCAAATTTAGATTTACATTTCAAAAACTAACAAACTAACATAAAATACATATTAATTAAATACTGACCATGTAGCGGTGTGCTACACGCAGCGCTAAAATTACGACACGGAGTCGGTAACTGCAGTCGAAGGAAAAAAACTTTATTCAAAATCTTCAGCCTCACTTTTAAGCCTCCCTCAACCTGCCCCCCCCCCCCCATGGCGCAGAGGCTCCAAAGCTCTGTGCTCGCAAACCCCCGTAGGCTATCTTATTGTGAGTCGGTTCGGATGTGCCAGGAAAAGGGTCGCCACAACCAATTATTTCCCAAAGCAACAGGGAGCCGCAGCACAGACGTAAAAGAGCCACATGTGGCTCCGGAGCCGCGGGTTGCCGACCCCCGCTATAGGGTCATTGGGGAAATTTACCTCAGTCAGTTACCCTGCCAAACAGTACAATGTTGGAGATGGTATTGATACTTTAAAAAGAAATAGTTAATTCTGGTTAAGTGGTCCATCAGTTAATAGGGGTAGCCACTATTTGGAACAACTCTTAAAAAAACAAAAGCTAATTGAGAAAATAGCCAGGATTTCCTTCATTTATTTGGGACACTATGCTGCTTAATTGGGGCAGGGGACTTGCTGAACAGTTTCTAACATGCATCAGTCACAAGAATTTGTGTGGCCTTTAGCCCCCACATCATGCTGAGTGAATACTTTTAAAATAGAACATTTTGTCTGTTGTATCAGATGATGACCGTGAAACCTATGCGAGAGAGTTTTTAAAGTGAAAAGGCTGTTGCATTGGGACTTCGTCTCTTTCAACCTCAAAAGTCTAGGAGGTCCAGTCAGACGAGTAGTCATCTCAAACATGGCCTTCCTTGGTTGCAGTGGATAAACGTAATTTCTGTGCTTTATCATGCCCTTAGTTCTCCATGAAGTATTGCAGAGTTATCTTCTTGGCTATTGGTTCTCGCTGTTGATCTCGTCTGCCCAGTCTACTGGAGCTGACTTCACAAGCTAGGGCAGGCATGTCCCTATTTCACCAGGGTATCAGGCCCACCGACTATACTCACCTGGTTTAGCCTGCTTGTCAAAGTGGTGTACTGGGGTGTTGCCACTATCTTATGCAAACAGTACTTGGAGCCACAGTTGAGAGCTCAGTGTCTGGTAAATGAGTTGCTCCAGAATGGACCTGACAAGCCCCTTCACAGAGGTGTCACCCCATACATGCAGCATATACTGGATGAATTCTTCCATCAATAACTGTTAGGAAATTAATGTAGTTTTTTAGTACTGTAATAGCATTGGTAGTGTCTAATTTGCTCTGTATATTATTTAAATACATAATTTGTTTCTGAGTTTGTCTTTTTATACCTATTTAACTATTTCCATTAAACTCTGGCTCATTGGAGCAGCCTTTAAACTTGGTCAAAATGTATTGGCCCACTGTGTCCCAATTAACCCGAATCTACTTTAGTTACTAATTTAAATACAGCATTGGTTTGATAATTTGTTACATAAAATGTGTAAAGATGGAAATTTTCTTCAATGCAAGCAGCATTAAACAGTAGGTTGATTAGATCATTAGACTTGTATTTTTTGCAGTTTTTTGGGGTTAATTATATCTTTCTGTTATCCAGGCACAGAGGAGATTAAAAGTAGTGTTTTTCTTTAAAAAAAAATTGGTTATTAAGTTTGTAAAGGAAAACTGTGAATTTGGTTTTGTGAGAAAATTAGAAGTGCTGGACGATAGTTGGAAGATAACTTAGTTGATTATGAAAGTTGACCCACTGATATGGGGAGAAAACGGTTTCTTCATTATTATACATAATACATAAAGTTATTTGTGCCATTTTGAATGTACATGTTTGAAAGCCATTTCTTGAAAAATGAAATGGCACTGTTGTGTCTTTTTTGAATAAAGGGTGGAAAGATTAAAATATCACTCTAAGTACCAAAAAGATGTTGTATTCCTCAGTTGTTATGAGGGAGGGTGGGAAAGGGCCTTGTTTTGCTGCTGTTGCTGTATTTGATTGTGTTTTGAGCATGTTGGGCATGCTATGTTTAGTGTTAGAATGTGTGGTGACACTTGCAGACTGATCTTGTTTTGATGTACATGTGGTAAATGAACCTTAATCAGAGTAAATCATAAATCTATGTGAATCATTTCAATTGGATAGGAATTAATTGATTATTGGCCAAACATGGACAAGTGAGATTAGCTTAGGTATGTATATTTTTTGGCCTGGGTGAGTATAGTACTTTGCATTATAAGAAGTAAATTGCAACACCTGTTAAAAATTTCAAGACATTCCATCTTTTTTCATTAAGGCTTGTATTGTAATCAGTTCAGAAATCGATGCATTGAAATTTATATTTAAATGGTCCATTCGATTTTCAGTTCTGTTTATACTGACTGGTCCTTTTGTAAACTTTTGATCCTTGCTTCACTAAATGCCTCATTTATCACATCATGAATCTCAAATAATGAAGGTTATACTAAATTTCATTAATAGGCATGTATGTAACTTTTTTGAAGAATATGATTGGAAAGCTGTGAATTTTGTCCACAAAACCATAGTGCATTGATATTTTTGTAACATTTTAGTCAATACAAATACTTTATTGTCACCAAACAATTGATACTAGAGTGTACAATCATCACAGTGATATTTGTTTCTGTGCTTCGTGCTCCCTGAAATACAAATCGAAGTAAATATAATAAAAATTTAAATTATAAATCGTAATTAGAAAATAGAAAAGGGAAAGTATGGTAGTGCAAGTCAGGTCCAGATATATGGAAGGTACGGCCCAGCTCCGGATCAGGATCTGTTCAGTAGTCTTATCACAGTTGGAAAGAAGCTGTTCCCAAATCTGGCTGTATGTATCTTCATGCTCCTGAACTTTTTCCCAAAGGGAAGTGGGACAAAAAGTGTGTTGGCCGGGTGGGACTTATCCTTGATTATCCTGGCAACACTGCTCCAACAGCGTGTGGTGTAAAGTGAGTCCAAGGATGGAAGATTGGTTTGTGTGATGTGCTGAGCTAGGTTCACAATCTTCTGCAGCTTCTTCCGGTCTTGGACAGGACAACTTCCATACCAGGTTGTGATGCACCCTAGAAGAATGCTTTCTACGGTGCACCTATAAAAATTAGTGAGGGTTTTAGTTTTAATTTCTAAATTTTAGAAATTTAGCACCAAATTTCTTCAGCTTTCTCAGGAAGTAAAGGTGCTGGTGGGCCTTCTTGGCAGTGGACTCTGCTTGGTTAGACCAAGTCAGGTCATTTGTGATATTCACCCTGAGGAACTTAAAGCTTTTGACCTGTTCCACCTGTGCACCACTGATGTAGATGGGGGTCATGCGGTCCGCTACTCCTTCTGAAGTCAACAACCAATTCCTTCATCTTGCTGACGTTGAGGGATAGGTCTTTGCACCATGTCACCAAGTTCTTAATTTCCTCTGTACTCCGACTCAGCATTACTCAAGATGCAGCCTATAATTGTGGTGTCATCAGCAAACTTATATATTGAGTTTGATGGAAACTTGGCTACACAATCACAATATTTACCTTTGCTGCAGCAATATCACACTGGTTTAAAATTTAGATTAACTTTTGGAACACATTTGCAGTGTCATGCCAGGATGTGGTTGTGGCGTGTGTTACCACAATGTTGACATCATCTTGATTTTGAAAGCAAACGCAATTTACTCTTTAAAGTTGGGCAATGCCACAGATACTTCAGCTGTCACATGAAATCTTGTTGAAATTCCCCACTCTCTATCCACCACACTTTTGCATAGTATCATAGTATTTCTTGCATTCAGCATTTACAATTCTTTACTTGTATTACTTTTCAATTTTTTTTATGTGTTTGTGTGCAGGTGATTTTGTATTTTTAAATTGATTTGGTCTTTGGCTTTATCATACAAATTTATTTATTGGTAGCCTTAAGTACCAATATTGTCATGTAATCAGTTACCAATTCATTTTACATGAGTTATTTCAAGGTACAGTAATTTATTCTTAGCTATTTATGGTACCCATAAAGATAGATCATAGTAGAATTTCTACTGGAGAATGAATAGAAATTTAATTCAGATCTAGATCTATTTTAGCTCCTACCAGCCCAAAAGCATTTCTCTTGTACTAAGCTGGGTAAATGAGAGAAAGGAAACAAGGAAGCAGAGAAATGTGCTTCTATCACAGTTGGAGTTGATGTTTAAATTAGTATTTGCTTTTATTAAGGTATGTTGTTCTGAGGAACACAAAGAATTTTATCTCATAACAATCTCCATGCTTCCTGTTAAATACAGAGGTCACCTTGAAAATGATCAAGAATTTTTTTCAAAAAGAAAGTAACTATACTTCCCCTTCACACATTTATGTTCATACGTTCTTTGATAACTTTGACTGCAGTGAATACATCTTTACAGAAAGAATGGCTGGTTGAAGAATGCTGTCTTCATGGAGTTGACTTTATCGCCTTCTCCTGCGGAAGGCACTGGAGGTCAAATCATTTCATATATTCAGGAAGGAAATACATTTATTTCTTAATACCAAAGAGATAAAAGAATATGGGAAGAAGGAGGGTTACTGAAGTGGATAATCAGCCATGATCATGTTTAATGATGGACTGTTGTTGAGCAGTCAGCTCCTATTTTGTTCAGAGGGAAACATGATCTGCATTCAAAAGGCAGACAAGACTCCTCCTCCTGTGCAATATTCAAAGCCAGAGTAGGTTAAGAAGCGGTCCTGTGTGATAGGGGATAAAATGGAGCATTACCTTGTCATTGCTAACAGTTCATTTGTCAGAGATGGACACCAATGGCAACATCCCTGATCCAGCCATTGTCACCTGTAGTATATCATTGTCAGAGCGAGGGATTACAAATATGTCTATTATCTGCATTGTGACCAATGCTGCTGGATTTATCACCATCTAATCCACTCTTATCACTCTGGCCCCCAAAACACCAATGTTAAGACAATTTTTTATCTATAAACTTTTCTGAGCTCTTGAGGAATGTACACAGATCGATCTTCTTAAGGAGCACCTAATAATGGAAATGCCAGATTACCCTGTAGTCTATCATATGTGAAGGCACCCTTAGCCTCTCTCCCAAAGAGAACTAACTGGTCAGTAGGTCCAGGAGCTAATTAATCTTGGGTGCAAGGTGTCCTAGTTTTCAAACTTCATTGTGCCTTTAAAAGAAACATTGCCATAGGTATCTCAGGACTGAGGTCAGTAGAGATCTCAAAACCTTAAAATGGTAGGTGGTAAGAACAGAGTATGTCAACGGCAGACTGGCAGCCACTTCAGTGGGATTTCCAGTGCTGTCAAGCCCAGCTCTGCTTCGAACTAAGAATGGATGATACTAAGCTGGGTGGCAGTGTGACATGTGATGAGGATGTTAGGAGAATTCAGGGTGACTTGGATAGGCTGGGTGAGTGGGCAGATACTTGGCAGATGACGTTTAATGTGAGTAAGTGTGAGGTTATCCACTTTGGGAGTATGAACAGGAAGGCAGATTATTATCTGAACGGTGTAGAGTTAGGTAAGGGAGAAATTCAAAGAGATCTAGGAGTCCTTGTTCATCAGTCACTGAAGGTGAATGAGCAAGTGCAGTAGGCAGTGAAGAAGGCTAATAGAATGTTGGCCTTTATTACAAAGGGAATTGAGTACAAGAGCAAGGAAATCCTTTTGCATTTGTACAGGGCCCTGGTGAGACCATACCTGGAGAATTGTGTACAGTTTTGGTCTCCAGGGTTAAGGAAGGACATCCTGGCTGGAGAGGAAATGCAGCGTAGATTCATGAGGTTAATTCCTGGGATGTCCGGACTGTTTTATGCAGAGAGGTTAGAGGGACTGGGCTTGTACATGCTGGAATTAAGGAGATTGAAAGGGGATCTGATTGCAACATGTAAGATTATTAAGGGATTGGACAAGATAGAGGCAGGAAATATGTTCCAGATGCTGGGAGAGTCCAGTACCAGAGGGCATGGTTTAAAAATAAGGAGTAGGTCATTTAGGACAGAGTTAAGGAAAAACTTCTTCTCCCAGAGAGTTGTGGGGGTCTGGAATGTACTGCCTCAGAAGACAGTGGAGGCCAATTCTCTGGATGCTTTCAAGAAGGAGCTAGATAGGTATCTTATGGATAGGGGAATCAAGGGATATGGGGACAAGGCAGGAACCGGGTATTGATAGTAGATGATCAGCCATGATCTCAGAATGGCGGGGCAGGCTTGAAGGGCCAAATGGTCTACTTCTGCACCTATTGTCTATTGGATATGAGCATCAGAGACAGAAAAAACCAAAACCTGCAGGTCAGAATGTTGTAGACTGTTTTGTGTGGGCACCATTGATTGACTGCTGTCACATAGCAGCTTATTCAGTCCAGCCTTGCCACTGCTCCTCATGAACAAAAAGTCATGTCATATGTCAATAGAAAAAAAACAAGTTTTTGAGAACAAATGTTTACCTTGCTTCAGTTCTGAAATTCCATTTCAGTTACAAATCCACAGTGTGCTCTTTAAGATCTGGGAAGAGGATATGTCAGGGGAACTTAGAAACACAGAATTGCAACAGTGCACTAAGAACAAAATTTTACTGTAGTGGCTACAGTGAGGTCTCCTTGCTGCTTGATCAAGAAAAGCCTCTGTCAAGGTCCACACATGCCTTTTCTCAATGGGTATAGGGCTGCTGCTCTCATTTGCTCTGGTTTCGTTTGTGTAGAGCAGGAGTTCTCAACCTTTTTTTTTGCCATGGACCAATACCATTAAGCAAGGAATTCATGGACCCCAGGTTGGGAACCCCTGGTTTAGTGGCTTAGTGGGTGTGATCTTTACTGCAACTTCAATTGAAATGCAAGGAACAACCTTAACTACTATGTAGCCTTTTTCAAACTCACTAAAGATCTAATCTCTGTCAAATTGGAAGGATTTTTTTTACATTGTCCTTAAATTCAGCTGCCTGTAGAAATATGTTTCTGTCATACATTTGTGGTGGCATGCCTAACCAATGCATCTACAATAAATACATTGTCAGTAAAGATTTATGCCTGCTAAACTGTGGCTAATCCAGAGCACTAATGGAAAACTGCTCAAAATACAGCACCAACACTCCAAAGTAAAGAATCTTCAGTTATCATACTGCAACAAATAGGCAATGCCTGTGTTTGCATTCTTTCAATAGCCTAGATCCAAGTCATTGTCAACTCATTTCCTGAGGTGTTTAAGACAAATGGGCCTTGCATACAAATTCCTTAAGACATGGGTCCTGTACTAAACTGCTCCCTCTGTGCAACTTGTCCTCTAATAGCAAGGGTTCACTGTGAAACACAGGAACATGTGGACAAATTTCTATAACTTGGCCAAAACTTCTCAAAAGGGAGACATCTATTCCAAAGTTTGCCATCACATTCAGTATACAAGTATACAAGTTCAAGTTAATTATCATTCAACCATACATGAATAAAGCCAAAGAAGTAATGTTCCTCCGGGCCCAAGGTGCAAAACATACAACCAGCAGCACATAGCACATATGGTTACGATTTCAGAAAGGTGTGCAGTCACAAAGAAAACAATATAGACAAGTCCCTGAGTGGCATGACTGTAGATCAGGGATTCCCTACCTTTTTTTATGCCATGGACCCCTACCATTACCCAAGGGGCCTCTAGACCCCAGGTTGGGAACTCTTGGCTGTGGATTGTCCCGGTCCAGCTTGTTCTTCCACAGAGCGAACACTAGAGGTCAGCACTGATGGGAGGAATGAGCCCCCAGCCCAGGACGGGTTCCAGCATGCCCAACAGAGGCCCCTGCTCTCCCCCACACTGCTTGGGCGCTTCTCAGCAAGTGACTGCAAAAGTTGACACCACAGCTTCAGCCTAGTCCTTGTCATAACTGAAGCATCACGGCTCCTCTGCTCTCAGCTTTGCCAGTGAATCAGTGAACTGGACTTCCAGTGCTCTACATTACAGATGTTCAACAGGATCTGGTGAACAGAACAAAAACATCCAAGATAATCACTAAACAGATACACAATGCTAGAGCTGTTGCTTGGATTTCCAACATCTGCAGGTTTTTTCTTTGTGACAAGACAATCATTCACTCCGTTGGATTGTGAGCCATCTTAGCACAATGGTACGCAGTAAGTCCAGGTGACAACACAATAATAGTATGCAGTAAGTCCAATTCCATCCAACTTGCTGATGGGATAGTCCTGCAGTTCTTGATGTTCTTAGTATCTACAGTGATTTGCAGTTGTAACAAAAGATGAACATAACTTTGAGCAAGAAGGTGAAGTACAGGACATGAAAACCTGACACAAAATAGTTGTCTGCTCTGCACCAATGATTTTTGCACTGAGAATTGGATAACCACAGCAGATACTTGGAAGACACTGGAAAGTGCCACCTTCATAAAATTCTCTAAAACCATTGGAAGGATAAATGAATCCCTGTCAGTTTACTCTCCCAGGCAAATCCCCAGTGTTGAGGTCCTAATTACACTTAGTCTGTTCCATTGGGCAGGCCACAACGTTTGTGCATCCAATGCTGGGCTTCAGAAACAGGCATTCATCTCAGTTACTGTCATGGAAAAAGATTAATAGGTGGATATGAAACCACTCAAGAATGTTATCAATAACTCTGACTTTACAGAATTTTTAGCCATGTGATAGATCCAAACTATGAAGGAATCTTTAAGATACAGGTTTCCCCCCGCTATCCAAAGGTAGAGTGTTCCCGTGAAACCGTTTGAAATGTCGTAAAGCAAAGAAGCAATTACCACTAATTTATATGGGAAAAATTTTTGAGCATTCCCAGACCCAAAATATAAACTGCCAAATCAAACCAAATAACACATAAAACCTGAAATAACACGAACATATAGTAAAAGCAAGAATGATATGATAAATATACAGCCTATATAAAATAGAAATATTGTATGTGTACTGTGTAGTTTCACTTATCAAAATCAGGAAGGCAGCGAGCCAAAATCAGTGTGGAGAAAAAAAATCAGCACATACATGCATGTGTGCACAACTGCCCGCACAAGGCTTCATGGTTATGGTAGTCTTTCTCGGGGTAACACACATATAAAGCAGGGATTTTTTTTTGTAAAAGCAAAAATCCTCTTTTGTTAGCGAAAACAGGTACTAATGTAGGTAGGTCTTTCGTAACAGCGTTCGAAAAACAAGGGCCACCTGTAACACTGATTCTGTTCATTAGAGGCATGTACAAGTCCACAGAAATAAATGAAGAAGCACGTTGTTCTATGGAATTATCCATCTGCCCATCCTTTAGGCTTCAGCTTTTCTGATCTCAGAGGTTACCTTTGAACCCATAAATTAGGAATGGTAGCAAGTCATCCTCAAGAGACTTGCTAGGGATTAAGATTGGTGAAACACTTGTCTTTCTTGCCATAGGGTCATTTGTAAGATATTTTGATTGTGGAATGAAAGTGTACAGCAAAGCAGCTTTCCAAATTGTGCTTGGTCTCCTGAACTTAGCAAAGGCTGTATTGCAGACAGTGAACGGTACAGGTGGCCCGCTTTTTTCAAACATTCGCTTTACGACAGCTCGCTGTTACGAAAGACCTACATTAGTACCTGTTTTCACTAACCAAAGAGGATTTTTGCTTTTACAAAAAAAGACTCCTGCTTTATATGTCTGTTTACCCCGAGACAGACTACCATGACCATGAAGCCTTGTGCGGGCAGTTGTGTGTACATGCGTGTACGTGCCGATTTTTTTTCTCTCCAAATCGATTTTGGCTTGCTGTCTTTCCCATTCTGATAAGTGAAACTACACAGTACATACAATATTTCTATTTTATATAGGCTGTATATTTATCATATCATTCCTGCTTTTACTATACGTTTGTTTTATTTTAGGTTTTATGTATTATTTGGTATGATTTGGTAGGTTATTATTTGGGTCTGGGAACACTCAAAAATTTTCCCCATATAAATTAATGGTAATTGCTTCTTCACTTTACGACATTTTGGCTTACAAACAGTTCTATAGGAACGCTCTACCTTCGGATAGTGGGGGAAACCTGTAAAACTAAGTGAAACGGACTGTTGACAATGGAGATGAGAAAGCTAAACAGATACAGTACTGCACAAGAGCCTGAGGCACATGTTAAAAAGTTCTGTGAAGTGAAAATGATTTCAAAATTAATGAAATGAAAGTACTAAAAATCAAATTTATTATAGAGTGCAGCAAGCAGTTAAAAAAAATCAACTGAATATTTGGTGTGACCACCCTATGCTTTTAAAACTTCGATGCGAATCTGCTTGTACTTCTCAGCACTTCTCGGATTCCATTAATTCTGAGCAGTTCACCAACTCAATTTTCAAAAGTGCAGCCCCAAACCTGCAGGGAACCTCTGGCATGCTTCACTGTTGGCTGGAGATTCTCAACCATATAACTCTCTTCAATGGACAAACAGCCTCCTATTTGAGCCAAAAATCTTGAATTTTGACTCATCAATCCTGAGCACTTGTTGCAATTGTTCAGCACCCCAGTCCTTGTGTTTTTGTGCGTAGTTGAGTCTCTCAGCTTTGTTTCCACTTCAGAGTAGTGGCTTTTTGGCAGCATCTCTTCCATGATGACCACTTCTGACCAGACTTCTCTGGACTGAAGAGGGGTGTGCTTGGGTTCCTGTGGTTTCTGTGAGTTTAGAGCCGATAGCAGTGTCAGACCTCTTACAAGGGTGCCAGTTTGATGTATCTCTCGTCTTCTGCACTCAGTTTCTATGATTGACCACGTCATTTCTGGTCCTCAAGCTTGCCCATTCCTTTGTGCTTTTTCAGAAGAGCTTGAACAGCAAATCTTGAAACTCTTGTCTGCCATGAAATTTTTGCCTGAGAGAGACTTTGCTAATGTGTCTTTGTTGTTATGCTTACTCTTGCCATGTTGTAAGTATTAATAATTTGAGGGTTAAACTGTCATACCTGCCACACCCTCATATTTTAGTTTGGCTGTCCTTTGCCCAGTTTGATTCCTTCTCCATTCATTTCTGTTTCAGTGAATCAGATTTGTTAATTCAACTCATGTTATTGACCATTAGAACCTGTTTGTTAATTTTGTTTAATCATGCAGTGTGCTATATATCTACAAAGTAATCAAGCTTTAATTTGAAAAGTGGGATCTATTACTTAATATGTTACTTTCTTTAATGAAATTCAAAAAATGAATGTTTGGAAATCTGAAATTTGCTCTTTTCTACTGACCGCTTACAAAAAAATCTAAAACAAGTTTAAAACTCAAGGGTGCCTGAGACGTTTACACAAACTGTATATATTGCTTTAATGACTTTATTGAAAAGCTTGTGTTTCCCTTCATCAGTCAGTTGCAACCTTTGGAAATGCTGTTCCTGAGTGGAAAACGATTGCTTAAGAAAGTAGAATTACTGAATGAAGTTACAATAGAGTTTTGATTCAGTAATTGCTAACTTGCTATAATTTTACCTGTAATGGTCCTGTATATTTTTAAAAGGAGAAAAACTGGTCCTTTTGGTTCTATGAGGAATGGAAAAGTAAGATATTAATTGCATTTATTTTTGGCAGAGCAATTAGCTGGTAGGTTGCTTTGACTTATCCTCAAACTTTGCCAAAAGCTGTTTGTGTTGCTTTAGCACTATTTGTCTCTCTCCTTGCTGGTGCAAATTGTGAAGAAAATAATGAGTAAAGTTTATTTTCTTGTTGGCTGAACTTGTGCATTAATTTCAGAATATTGTATTGTGGTTAACTTGTAGAAATTAAAAAATATCTATAAAGTAATTAAGTTGAACAACACCGTTATTTTATATTTTCTGCTAATTGGCATTGATCCACTTGACAGCACATGATTGGAGTCTTCAACATGCTGCTGTGCTAGAAGATTAGAAATAAAGGTAAGATTTATAAATGTGTAATGATTTTAGCTAATAGAATTTCCTGGCATCAGTCACCTTCTTTGTTCACATCCTTGGCAGGAGAAAAAGCTATTTGCTGAAAAGTATCCAGGAAGGATATGTAATGAGAGCTTATGTTTCTGACTAATGAGTTGCCTTCAGGAGTGGAAAAAGGTTAAAGATTAAAACTGATTACAAAATACTGAGGGAAAATATGTGATAATAAAAAAACAAAAACTTTGCATTTGTTGTAATATTAAATTAGAAATAGATGATGGAAATGATGGTGAAGCAGAATCTGTGGAGGGAAGATTAGAGTTAATTATTTAGGTTATGTCAACCTCAGATTTTTCAGTTCTATTTTGTTTGTTGTCTCAGCATCTGTGTGTTTCTAATATTTTTAAGTTTTGTGATATTTTGGTAAGAAGAAAAAATTAAGTGACAAAGATGTGATGCATGGCAGCAGAAGGTGAAAACTTACTAGTGAGGAACTGAAAGGTGTTCTTGTGCCAACATGAATAGAAAAATATTTACCTGAAATAGTTGGAGTCCACTTTGAGTTCAGGTAGGTGTATGTAGTGTTAGGCCTCCATTAGTCTCGATAGACCATGGATTTGCACCTTGGAAAGTTTCCAGTGCGTAAGCCTGGGCAAGGTTTTTTTTAATGGAAGACCGGCAGTTGCCCAAGCTGCAAGTCTCCCCTGTCCACGCCACCAATGTTGTCCAAGGGAAGGGCATTAGGACCCATACAGCTTGGCATTGGTGTCATCGCAGAGCAATGTGTGGTTAAGTGCCTTGCTGAAGGACACACACGCAAGCCTCAGCCAAGGCTCGAACTAGTGACCTTCAGATAACTAGACGAATGCCTTAACCACTTGGCCATGCGCCAACACAGATAGGTGTAATGACTGGATGGTCCAGATAGATGACGAGGTACTGTTCCTTGAACCTGTATTTTTTTTTGAAAACTTTTTTTATTGCATTTTTAAGTAGTTACAAAATGAAGTATGAAAAAAAAATGTATATAATCCTTCCCCCCTCCCCTTAACCCCCCCCCCCTAACTGCCCTATAGAAAAAAAAGAGAAAGAGAAAAAAAAAGAAAGAAAGATTGTCTGGTTGTTGGAAGATCTCCACATGCTCCATGGAATTCGTAAAAACTTTAAAATGTATATTTATTTCTTTCCCCAAATGACCAATTGTTTCATCTTCAGAGCATCTATAGATTTAATCCTGTCTTTTGTAAATAAGGGCTCCAAATTTTCAGAAATGTTTCATATTTATCTCTTAAATTATAAGTAATTTTTTCTAATGGAATACAACCATAGATTTCTTTCTTCCAAGAATCTATACTTAAATATGTATCTGATTTCCAAGTAACTGCAATAGCTTTTTTGGCTACTGCCAGTGCAATTTTTATAAATTCTTTCTGGTATTTATTTAGTTTGAGTTTTGGTTTTATCCCTTCAATATCACCTAATAAGAGTAATATTGGATTATGAGGAAATTGTGTTCCTGTAATTTGTTCCAGTAAAAGTCTTAAATTTGTCCAAAAAGGTTGAATTTTAGAACAAGACCATGTAGAATGTAAAAAAGTACCAGTTTCCTGGTTACATCGGAAACACTGATCCGATAAGTTTGGATTTAATTTATTTATTTTTTGTGGTGTAATATATAACTGATGTAGAAAATTATACTGCACTAATCTTAACCGAACATTTATTGTATTTGTCATACTATCAAGACATAGTCTTGACCAATTTGTTTCTTCAATTTTAATATTCAAATCACTTTCCCATTTTTGTCTTGACTTATGGATTCCTTGTTTAATTGCCTGTTTTTGAATCAAATTATACATACAAGATATAAATTTTTTAATATTTCCTTTTTGAATTAAAATTTCTATTTCATTAGGTTTCGGCAATAACATTGTTTGACCTAATTTTTCTCTTAAATAAGCCCTTAATTGAAAGTAACAAAATAAAGTGTTATTTGATACTTTATATTTATTCTTTAATTGATCAAATGACATTAATATACCTTCTTCAAAACAATTCCCTATATATCTAATCCCTTTTTGAATCCAATTATATAAAAGTTGATTGTCCATTGTGAAAGGAATCCTTGAACCTGTATTGACCTTCATTGGGACAGCTTAGGAGGCTAAGGATCAAGAGTTCAGAGTAGAATGATTGACTCGAAGGCCTGGCAATGAGAAGTTCATTGTCATGCTCCTGGACCAACGGAACTGTTCTGCATAACATTATCCATTCTTCATTTTGCACCAGCTACATTCAATTTGAGATGGGTTATCCATTGTATTTGTTTCAATTCCTGCACTTTGTAAAATTTTGGGGAAAAAAATGACCATGCTGATGAACTGGTACCCATCTGTAGTAATCCTGTTTGTCAGCACTTGATTGGTACTTGCCTTGCCAGTAAAGTACTACGAAGATATACTATTAAAGTGTTATGAAAGTTTCTTTCTGCATCGCATTCTCAGTGCATTACAGATTGCAACCACTCCCTGGGTGAATAAAGTCTGTCTTGCACATGGTCTGAACTACTTACCTGAAACCCATGCCCTCTGATGTTGGACGTCTTTGCTGGGGGAGGGAATCCTATCTATTCCCCTCATAACTTATTTGTCACTATTGGATACCTCCTCAACCTTTTGTTCTTCAAGCCTTGTAGGGTTAGCATGGATTTGTGGTTATCGTATGACGAAAAGCTGCAGAAAGGCTGGTTTGAGAAAGTTGATAGGTAGAAGAATGGGTTTGTTGGTTTAGAAGATGATTTTGTGGTGCAAACTAAACATGATTACTTTGGCTCCTGATATTCAGTTGGAGGAAACTTGTGTCCATCCATTCCTGATATTGGACACTTAAGATATTGTAAAAGGTTCAGATAATGCATACAAAATGCTGGAGGAACTCAGCAGGCCAGGCAGCATCTGTGGAAAAGAGTAAATGGTTGACATTTCAGCCGAGATCCTTCTTCAGGACCTTTTCCATAGATGCTGCCTAGCCTTCTGAGTTCCTCCGGCATTTTGTGTGTGTTGCTTTGAATCTCTACCATCTGCAGATTTTCTCATGTAAAGGATTCAGGCATGTTATACTGAAGTATAGTTAGATACCGTTGGCATACATGGGAAAACTTTTCAGATGGGAGAGGAAAACTGAAATGACTAGAGCAGTGCATTTATCAGTACTCTTTATTAAGGTAATAGGCTATTTTCTTCCATTCCAGTTTGCTGCTGATCCTATGTCCAATTCCTTACTTTATCCGTATTGATTGGTATGAGAGATGTCTGGAGGATATTACAGATAATAAAGTAATGGCAGCATTTAAATTACAATACATTTTATGAAAGTTTCAGTTGCTGTCACACTGAGAGGCGATGGGCAAGCAGGACTTAATTCTGCATGGAACATGAAGATTTTGCTATGAAATCCGGCTTTTTTGTACCAACCACTTTTGGCTATTTTGCTGAAAGCTGTAAATTAGTATGAAATATGAATGCTTATTTACCATGTGCAGATGATGTATTAATTCCATGCAAACTTTAAGACCAGAAGACCATCAGTCTGAACTGGATTCAGTTCAGAAATGCAAAGCATGCAATTTCTCAGTACTATTTTTATTTGATTTTTGTTTTTGTATTTTGGTGGTACTTCAAAGCTGCAGGCCTCAAATTAATCTTTGTACAATATGATTTTAGTTAGGTTCAACTGCTGCTAGCTCGTTAGAAAATAAAACATGGTTAAAATAAGTAATTGTTCCTTTTTATGTGGTGAACTTCAGGAAAGGATGCTTGTCCCAACATTATTATGTAATTACAGAAATTATTTCTGCTGGGTGGTAGCTGATTTTTTGGTGTAGTAGCTTGCCTTTTAGGTGAAATAGAAATGGTAACTAAATTTCTGTGAGGAAAAATGAACATAAGAATAGCATTTAAGTATGATGTTAGGAGGTTAAATTCCCTTAATTTATACTGTAAAACATCGAATCAAGCTTTGGCTGCTAGTTTTTACCAGAGCATTTTCTTAAAGAAAGTTACTGCAGGAATCCTGAAGATGTTTTCCCTTTAGCGCCTGGATGTACAAAAGCTGTATTGCCCCAACAGAATATCAGAGATTTGAACTTCACAGTGGATTCATCTTCAGAAGTAAACGAAGGAACAGGATAAGCATCTCCCCGTGGATACCAGTAGAGGAATTTGATCGTGTCTCAATGCTAGAAATTTTGCATTTTGGAAGCTTATTTCATTTTCCATATCTATTTTCATTACTTGAACAATTTTAATCATTCTATTCTTTTGCCTATTTTTGTAGTCTTTGTACTACAAGGCAGCACTAATAAAGTTGTTTGTGTGTTTTGTTTTGTCAGGATATAAAACCCAGTAAAAGAGAAATAAATTTCAAAATCCTGTGTTCCAGGTGTATGAAGAGCATGACATTCTGACAAATCCTTTGACAAGCTTGATGCTAGCATTAAATTGCTAGTGAAGTGAAAAATCAGAGCACAGTTGCAACCACTCATTAAAGTAATCCTGAAAGGAAAACAAGCTTGAATGCTTGATGCAAGTGTCCCAGAGCAATAATGACTTTGAAAACCACATGTGAAATGATCTAAAGATCAACAAAAAAAAACCTTTATCATTCATAAAAACAGAAACAGATGCACTGAACTTGGAATTATGAAAGCTGGAGACAAAGCTCAAGAAAATATATGGCACCGTTAGTCCTTATTGCCATCCGAGCCTTTGGAGAAAAGTGAAAATTATGATGGTAAAAATAGAAATCTGTTCATTGGGGTATAGAGAAATTCTGTGCTTGACCGAAGATCTTTATAGTCTAAAACACTCTTCTTGGAATCTAAAAATAAATCTTGTGAATGCCTTGGGAAAATTTGAAAATTACTATTCCTTTTAATTGTTAATTTGTGTATTACATGAAAGAAGGAATTTGTAAAATCACATTTAACTATTTATGGAAGAAAGCCTGCCATTGGCATTTACCCTTCATAATATTTCTGGATGAACTAAAGTGCTCTGGCTACTGATAAAAAAGAAAAGTGATAGTTCAGGATAAGGTGAAAAATGTGTACAATTGGTGAACTGAAGAAAGGAACATTTTTGAGATGGAGCTGGGTAGTTTTGTGATGGAGAAGTAAGGTGGCATTGTGAGGTATCAAAATTAGTGGCTTTGATACCACTGGAGGAAAAAGCTTTCTCTCAGGTGGAAGTGAATCTCTGAAATTCTTCATCTCAACCATGGAGGCTGGATCGCTGAATATGGTTAAGACAAGGCTTGATAAACATTTGAAATATTGGGGTATTGATGGTTATGGGAAGGTGGCACAGTAGTGGAATTGAGGCCAACACAGATCTGATGTTGAATGGCAGGGACAGACTTGAGCCAGGTGGCTGCCACTCTATTTTATTGTGTCCTTTGACCATGTGCTCAGCTGCTTTAATGTATTTTGGTGTATTTTGAAGTTACTCCTTTAGTTTCTGACCTTACAGTTAGAATGTGAAATGAGAAATTGAATGGGAGTGGGGGAGTCATGTGCATGTAATGAGCCTTCATTAACCAAAGACAATAAATAGCTATCCTAACCAGTATGTGTATTGTGATTATTCTGATTTTGTTGAATATGAATCTCTCAACACATGTAATCATGATGTAGAGGCAGGTTTGTGTTACTTTTAGCAAGAGGCATTTTTATCCAACTTCTGTGCTCTTATTCCAAGTGGTTTTGTATTCTGCTGGTGTTTTTAGTTGGGAGGGGAGGTGGTAAGCAATGTCTAAAGTTTCATGGACATCGTATAAGCTTACCTGTTAATTTTCCATAAAGCTTGTTTCAGCTGTTCCTGGTTGAATATTGCAGCCATGTATTTAACAATAATACTTTGCATTTAATCTTGAGTATAATGTCAAATATAAGCAGATGAGTTAACCATGTGTGAATTTTATTCATCTAGTCACTTTATATACTTGATTTGTAGAGAAAACTGGCTTGTCAGAGATTTTTATGTTTAGGCTGGTGTTCCCAAATAATAGTTAGTGCTGTAATGTTTATATGAGAAGCAACTTTATTTTGCTATAGTGAAATGGATATTAGGAGTCATGTATTCCATAGTTCCAATAACACTGCCTTGCTACTGTTGGGTTTGAATCAGGATAGACCTGCTATGCAGACTGATATTCTTTGGACATTATTTGTAATTACTTGCTATCAGAGAAGGCAGCAAAGATAGTATTAAAGATTTACTTTAACGTGTGTGACTGTGTAGATGGAAATGGGAGGATTGTTGGATGTACTCCAAATAGCTAAAATTCAGTCTGTAATGGATGTTTTGAATAATAATTTCTGCTGATTTTTGTCAAAAGTACTTTATGACAGTACTTTTCTAATGAGTCATTGCCAATCTGAAGTTTATTAAGTTTGCTTTTACTGTGATGTGTTTGTTCTGGTAAAAGCTTTCAAATTGGTGTACTATCAGTAGCTTGGTGAAGGCCACTGAAAATCTTTAAGTCTCAATTTTAATCAGGTCTTTATTTCTGTGTGTGGTGAATGATTGTTGCAGAAGCTGAATCTGTCAGGTTTGGACAGATATTGATATATTTTTACAAAGATGAGTTCTGTCATATAAGAAATAACTGGGTTAATCAGTGTAATCTTTAATTCCTTTATAAAAATCATGAAAAACGTTAAAGGCTCCCTGTAGATTTCATGAAGTTGTAATGCTGTACTGTTTTCCTTAGAGGAAGTGAAGTGGTTTATAGAAAACCCTAGAGATGTTGGCCCTATTTCTGAATTGGTTTACAGCTGAGTTGCTTTGGCAAATGGGACACTTTGTGTGAAGTTATGCTGCAGACTGGTTCAAGGACTGATTCAATAATTTGAGTAATAATTATGAAGGCCAGTGACATGAAACTTTAGTAATCTGGCAGCTGAGAACATAGTTTCTTGGACAGGACATTCTGTCGAATCAATTGTTCAGTGGTGATTTTCATGGATGAATAAAGAGACTGAGCTTACCTCCCTCTGGACATAGAGACATAGACATTCCTGAGATTATTTTGTCAGCATAGTTTTCCAAGTGTGCTGCACTTTGGAGTGCTTTATAATTTATTTCCTTTTTCAATCAGTTCTTAGTGTTGGGTGTTAATTTAGTAGGTATTTAGCACATATATTTGTGTTCATGTATGCAAGATACTCTGAAAATCTTTGGGTGTTAACTGAGATGCATCGAGGAATTTCTTATGAAGTGTACAGCTAACATAATTGTACTTGACGTACAATTCTTCACTTTCAAACCCAGTTAGTTTTTTCATGACCTTTAGGAAAAGATGCTTGCCACCCCTATCAATACATAACCCCAGTCTTACATTTACAGTAACCATCAGTTAAAATAAAGCCTCCTTACTTGCATCCCTGATCAAACATTTTTTAATCTACCAGTGTGAGTGCAATTGTCTAGTCCACAGGTTTAAACAAAGCACAATTCCAAAACACAGTGCCATCCTTGAAAAATGGCTAATTCCTGAGTAAAACAATTTAACACACTTTAGGTGTCTTAGTTCATAATAGAGATTTTAACCTATGGCGAAATTTGTTTGTCCTTGCAACTTTTTGTATTGCATGAGCCTCCCTTAAATAATGCCCACAGTGATACAAAGCACATCTAGTTCCAGTGAGATTTATACATTCGCCGATCTGAGAGGTTGGTCATGACTAGACTGAACTGCTGCCTCAGCAAGGGCCTGGATCCATTGCAATTTGCCTATTGCCACAATAAGTCAAGAGCAAATGCTATCTCAATGGCTCTTCACTTGGCTTTAGACCACCTGGACAATACAAACACCTATGTCAGGATGCTGTTCATTGACGATAGCTCATCATTTACCACTATTCCCACAATCCTGATTGATAAGTTACAGAACCTGGGCCTCTGTACACCCCTCTGCAATCGGATCCTCAACTTCCTAACTAGAAGACCACAATCTTTATAGATTGGTGATAATGTCTCCTCCTCCTTGCTGACTATCAACACTGGTGCACCTCAGGGGTGTGTGCTTAGCCCACTGCTCTACGCTCTCTATACCCATGACTTGTGTGGCTAGGCATAGCTGAAATTACATTTATAAATTTGCTGATGATACAACCATTGTTAAAATCTCAGATGGTGATGAGAGGGTGTACAGGAGTGAGATATGCCAAATAGTGGAGTGGTGCTGCAGCAACAACCTGGCACACAACGTAAGTAAGATGAAAGAGCTGATTGTGGACTTCAGGAAGGGTAAGAAGAAGGAAAAATAACCAATCCTCATAGAGGGATCAGAAGTGGAGAGACTACACCGTTTCAAGTTCCTGGGTGTCAAAATCTCCAAGGACCTAACCTGGTCCCAGCATATCGATGCAGCTATAAAGAAGGCGAACATACTTCATTAGGAGTTTGAAGAGATTTGGTATTTCAACGAAAACACTAAAAAACTTCTGTAGATGTACCATGAGAACATTCTGGCTGCATTACTGTTTAGTATGGGGGGGGGGGGGGGTTGCTGCACAAGACGGAAAGAAGCAATAGAGGGCTGTAAATTGAGTCGGCTTTATCTTGGGTAGTGGTCTACAAAGTACCCAGGACATCTTCAAGGAGTGGTGTCTCAGAAAGACAGCATCCATTATTAAGGACCCCCAGCCCAGGGCATGCTTTTTTCTCACTGTTACCATCAGATAGGAGGTACAGAAGCCTGAAGGCACACACTCAGTAATTCAGGAACAGCTTCTTCCTCTCTGCCACCCGATTCCTAAATGGACATTGAACCCATGAACACTACCTCACTTTTTAATCTATTCAATATAAGTATACTGTAATTGATTTACTTATTTTTACTTTTCTCCCTTCTATATTATGTATTGCATTGATTTGCTGCTGCTAAGTCAACAATTTTCAGAACACAAACCTGATTCTGATTCTGAAAATGAAGACATCATTTGGTACAATTGGATTTGATTAAGTCTAGGAACTGGGATTGAGGAGGAGATAGGAAAAAGGATCAGCCATGCTTGAATGACGGAGCAGGCTCGATGGCCTAATTCTGCTCTTATATCTTTTGGTCTTATTAACCATATTTCTGTGGAAACCATGCTATTTAAGCATCCAGACTATATTTTGCTTTCTGTAACCTCAGTTTACAGCCTTGCATGTGTCTTCCTGCTTTGCTCATGGAGAACAGGGTCACAGTTATGCTAACTTTGGGATCATGATACTGCCACATCTGAATTTCAAGCTTGTTGCTGTATTAGGGATGGGAACCCAGACTGGAGTGAAGAAATTTATAAAACTTTCCAAAAGGCAGGACAACATATAAAGTGAATATAGGTGTTTACCAAAACTGCAGGTATCAAACGCTCATGGAATGGACTTGTGTCTTTACAAACATTTCCCCAGTATTCTCTTACCAGGAACACCTGGAAGTTACCTGCATTTCATTTGCATGCAGGAAGCATGTTTTTTATGCACTTTTTTACCCTTTTGTCTAAGATCAGAACCCTGTGTTTCTCTCCCATCAATGACAATCTCTTGTAGCTGGGAAATTTTTTGTAGCCCCTTGCAAGTGTCACAGTTCAAGGGATGAAAAGGTTGCAGGAACTTGAAATAAGTCAGTGGAGCATGCAATTGAAGATCTCATTTAACATTTTCCGTTATTTTAATGGAGTTACATTTGTTACATATCTCAGAAGTTTTCACTAACCTTTGGTCTCATTGTTACAACTGAAAAAGAAAATCACATGGCATTTGATTGTGTTTCTTTGAGTAAGAATTGCATCTGTTAAAATTTCTTATGTATTTTAAGCATGTTGCTGCTGTGGTTGTTGATTTTAGAAGTTTGAGAAACTTTTTTTCTGACCTTGCCTTTGTGTGGTGCTTTGTGATGTTATTCAAAATTATTTATATAAAATTGATTTAAATTGTAATTAAGTTACTCATGGAATTGAAAGAAAAGCTGTGTATGTATCAGTAGCTTTAAGTGAAGAATTGGCTTTTTAAATGTTTTTATACTTCAAATTTTTTGTCATTGTTTCTATGTTTCTTGATTTATCCTCACCTTTGCTGTCAAGAGGCTTGTTTATTATTCAGTCTTTCATTCTGATTCATAGTTCACTCAAACTATTAATTTATCTTTCCTGACTTGACAATTGTTCCATAAATATCTGCTTACATTTCCAACATTTACGTTTGCCTTCTGCCCTTATTTTTTTAACTGTTAATTATAGTGTGAATGTTTTGCTTTCTGTGAAAATTACTTGTCAGTATCTACATTGGGTGTCCTTCACTTAGCAAATCTAATTATGATTGGCATCAAAATGAAATTTGGTTTATAGTTTAAATTACTTTGTTTTGCAGGTGTATGTTGAATTTGATGATTCACGGTGGAAGAAGCAAGCCTGGGTGAAGGTTTATGCTGAAGATGTACTTGTTTTCCTTGTGGAGCACACTCTGGTGTGGGCCCCCAGGAAGGAACCGGTAGTCCTACAGGGAGGAAGGATTAATGCTAACCAGTGGCCTGCATTGGTAGGAAAATTAATTCTTCCTGCATTTTTGAATGTTTGATGTTCCCTACAACATTTGACTGATGTGTTGGTTAAACTGTTCTAATAACAGAATTAAGTTTCTTACTTATTTTATTCTAGTGTGTAGGAGTGAAGGCTACCAATTTGCAGTTACCTTTGATTTGTTTGCACGTTCTTTGAATCTCTTTTGCTATCTTTGTAAATGAAAGCAAATCACATTACACCAGTATATCTGTTAGATCATTCTGCAGTCACTGCATTATCCTTTTGTTGTCTGATTATTCCATTTTGTTTTGTATTTGCAGACCTATAAGGCACTGGTAGATAAAATAGGGTTGGGCTCCATTGTTCCAGTTGAATTCTTTGGTGACAGGGTAAAGAATTTTGCAACGGATGGTACTGCCCTTCGAATATTTAAGGTAATTATTTTAGTATTTTCTCAGAATAATCAAGCTCTCTCAGTTTCATCCAGTTCTGTAAAGGTATTAAAACCTTTAATCATAATTCCCTGACTTGAACTAATGAATCCTTTTTATGGCAAAGGTTTTTTTAGTTGAAGACTTTATATTCTGAATGTTGTAACTCTTAATAATTCTCCATCCACTAAAATAGATTTGTAAGTCATAGTCTTTTCATTTAATGATACAGTGCTTTGAAAAAGTATTTAGCCTCCATAACTATTTTCACATTTCACTCTCATTTTCTGAATTTAAAATATAAAGTAGGATTTTTTTGAGCTAATCTATGAAACATTGTGCTTCATGACAAATCAAAAGAAAAATTTCTAAACCTGTCAACAATTAACTAAAAATTAAAACCAGATTTGTGAAGCTGAAAAACTATTTATTCCCTTTGTTATTACCACGCTAACATTCTTCGGGTGTAATACTGTATATTACCATACCAACTCATCAATTTGTTGACGTAGAAAATTGGAAGATCATCTGAACAAATAACCCCCCTCCCCCCTGTAAGATCCAACAGCATGGTAAATTTTCAAAAGACAAAACCAAAACGAAGACAAAACAACATTCAAGGCAAGTCAATAGAGAAGTACAAATCTGGAGAAAGGTACAAGACCATCTCAAAGGTACTGAACATACCTGGAGCTCAGTGCCGTCCATCGTGGAAAAATGAAACCACAGCCACACTGCCTAGGTCAGGGCGCCCCCTGAACTTAGCCACTGAAGAAAAATGGTGCTTTGTGATGCCAACAGTTGCTTTGAGTGAGCTGCGGAAGTCAGTGACTGCAACTATAGATGAAGTTCATGGCTTCACAATCTCTCAGGGCTTGCACAAAAAGGGTATTTATGGAAGAGTGGCAAGGAAAAAGCCCTGGCTTTAAAAATAAAGTGCATATCCTTGCCCGTAAAGACCTTGCAAAGCGTCTCTTAGATGATACTTTAATGATGTGGAAGGCAGCCTTGTGATTGGATGAGACTGAAGTGGAACTTTCTGGCCTCAACACTAAGTGGTACGTGTAATGTAAATCTAAAATCAGCCGGGTTACACCATCCCTACTGTGAAGTATGATGGAGGTAATATCATGCTATGGCATGCTTTTCAGCAGCAGGGACTGGAAATCTAGTCAGGATTGATAGGATGATGAATGCTGCTCAATACTGCGAGATCCCAGATAAAAAATTGCTAACCTCTGCCAGAAAGCTTAAACTGGGGAGGAAGTTTTTCTTTCAACAGGACAATGAGCAAAAGCACACTGTCAGAATAACCATAGAGTGGCTTCAAATGAAGGAATTTGATGTCCTTTGTGGCCCAGTCAGAGTCCTGACCTTAACCCAATCAAACATCACTGACAATATCTCAAGTTTGCTGTCCACCCCCACTCGCTAACTAACCTTGCACAGCCTGAATAATTTTGCAAGGAGGAATAGGCAAACCTTGCTCCATCATGTTGTGCAGAGTTAATAGAGACTTACCCAAAAAGACTACTGGTTGTAATAGTAGAAAGAAGTGATTTAACAAAGTACTGAGCAAAAGGGGGTGATTACTTTTGAACTACTGACATTACAGATTTTGAATTTTTAGTTTTTCATGCTTTACAATTTTCCCTCTGTTTTGGGGGGGGGGGCTGTGTTGTGGGGAGAGAAAAGGAGCATGTGATTCACGAATAAAAATGATCGGTTAAGTTGATTAAAATCCCTCGTAATACTCATTTACGTGAACAAAAGGTTGGGGGCTGAATACTTTTACAAAGCACTGTATGTAACAAACTTTATATATTTTGGTGTTTCTTGTTTACAGGTATTCATGAAAATTAATTTTATTTAGAATTGCATTCTACATATTAGAAAATGAGTTTGTTTTGTTATGATTTCTCACATTTATTTATGATTTCTCATGTTTGTTTAAACTTTGACATCATAATAATTTTCCTGTTGAAGTGCAGGTTGAGTACCCTTTACCCAAAATTCCAAAATCTGAAAAGCTCTGAAATCCAAAATTATTTTAAGCACTGACACCAAATCACAAATGGAAAATTTGGCAAGACGCAGGGAATGCTCCCAGTCGATGTACAGGTCTCTGTACACCACGGACAGATCTGAGAAGCGACCCCATGTATGTAATGAGCAAAAGTTAATGAAAGATAGAAAACAGCATAAGGCAAAAAGTGAAGCTTTTGATCATATATTTAAAGAGTGGATTTATTGGTATTAGAGTGAACATATGCCTCTTAATAGTATGATGATTATGAAACAAATGAAGATCTATCATGGTGAACTGAAAGTTGAAGGTAATTGTGAATATCCAGCAGGGTGATTGCAGAAATTTAAGAAAAGGCACAGCATCAGATTTTTCAAGATTTGAGCTGATAGCACACCTGCTGAGAAGCAGCACAGAAATTCCTTGAGTTTGCCTAGATTGTTTGCTGATGAAAACCTTAATGTACTGAATGACTGCATCAGTACGTATATGTGATGAACATGTGGAAGATAAAGACTGTTTGGCATGTGAATTCAGAGTCAGAAATTACAGTAATGCCAAGCTATCTCATAGAATATTCCAAAATACAGAAAAATACGGAACACTTCTGGCCCCAGATGTTTCTGATATGATAAACTCAACCTGTACTAATATGCCTACCTGAAACAAAACTGACAGCAACTTTTGTGAGTTCAATTCACTTCTTTCTCCATGTTTGGATGGAATATGTTTTAACATGTCCAGTTTTCAGTGCGTTTTATTAGAGGAGAAATACTTGGTTTTTCACATTGTGTCCCTTGCACAATACGAAATTGAAATTCAGATGAAAGCTTAAAACTGTGGGAATGGATTATCAGTCAGTAAAAATTGCCCAGCATGCTTGGGTGTATGACACATCAGTTGGAGTTCTTAGAAATAACAGTGTGGAATATGCTCTTCTGGCCGTTCGAGGCTGCATTGCATAGCAACCCCTGATAATCGCTGATTTGACCCTAATATAATCACTGGATAATTTGCAATGCTCAATTAAAACTGTCCTGTATGTTTTTGGAGAAGAAATCGGGGTACCTAGAGGAAACCCATGCATTCCACAGGGAAGACGTACAGACTCCAAACTCCAATGCCCTAAGCTATAATTGTATAAAGGTTGCTGTCAACACAGCTGAATTAATGTGTCGTTTCACAAAAGCTTCTGTTTCTTCAGATACAGTTCATCAGTGTGCAGTGCTCCTTTCTTCTGCAGTATAACTTGCCTCTCTTTTAACTTTGAAAATGGTGCTTGACAATTATTTTGCATATTTTGCATATCTCCATTAAATTAAGAATAAAGTTTGAAGTTAATAGCTCATCTCCTTCTACCTTAGGTCACAAACTTATCAATAACCCCTGATGAGTCATTAACTTCAAACTTTCTGCATAATCATTCAGAGTTGAACTGCATGTGCAAGTAACGAGAGCAGTATAACTCATCTGCTTCGGCCTTAGGCCACAAACTTATCAATCACCCCTGCGTGGACACTTTCTGGAGGTCCAAGATCCGTATGCTCCACAACCGCTGGACTAAGTGTGTAAATGTAGGAGGGGCCTATGTTGAAAAATAAATGTGCTAGGTTTTCTAAAAATTAACTCCTTCTACCTTAGGCCCGAACTTATCAACCACCCCTCATTACATCTGCAAACATGCAGAATACTGAATAGTGGTCTTCAGTAGATATGGTCTCTTCACCCTTATTTCAAGACATCTGTTCTCTTCATCTCTCACCTCACCTATAATATTTATATTTGTTTTTGAAGGAGGATTCTGACAGCCAGAATCCCATTGTTCAGGATAATCCAAAGCTCCAGGAAGCAATGAAATCTTGGATAAAAGAGAAGAAAATTCAAGAAATCATAAGAGGTATCGTGGGCAAATGATATAAGTATTCTAACTTATAAATGTTACTTTTTTTAATAAAAAATCTCAATATTGGAAACAAATTTCTGATTCTTTGAAAAAAGTGTGGGATGTAAATGTTTATTGCTTTTAACTTTGATTTCACTTTGCTAAAATGCAGTTTTTTTTATTCCTATATATTACCAACATGATTATTGTTCATTTACTTTGAAAATTTGGGTAGTAAACTGACCTAAAAGGTCTCATTGGGCAGGATCTTGATTAACCACCTCTTCCCCAACAAGTGCTATAATGAATCTTTTATTCTTCCAGTAACTTTGATACAATTTAACTTGCATTAAAAATATGTTCTTGTAGTTGTGCTTGAACATAGAAAGCAGTTCAAATCACTTTGTGCGTAAAGGGATAATAGACAAAGGGGCTAAGAAAGTATGAATGGCAAGACGTTTAAGAGTTGGAAAGGATAGCTGTAACCTGTAATCAAGAAGGCAGTAAGAATAAGGTAATTACAGGCTTCTGAGTCTGAAGTCACTGGTAGCTATTGGTAAAAATCCTGAGGGGCAGGTTTAATCTACACTTGGCAAAATAGGAATTAATCGAGGATGGTCAGTGTGACTTTATTAAGGAAGATCCTGTATGAACAATTTATTCAAATTGTATGAAATGATAACAAAATGTATTGGTAACAAGAAATGAATGTGGTCTCTGCAGTCCACCTGGACTTGAGTAACATCCCACAGGGAGACTGATCCAACAAGTTAGTGCCCATGAGGTTCAAGGCAAGTTGTCAAGTTGGGTGGTGGAAGGTTGCTTTGGTGATTGGGAAGCCTTTTGAGCATTCGTGCATCACAGGGATTGGTACTAAAACCTTTGTTGTCTGTAATTTTCATTAAAGATTTGTACATGCATGTAGAATATATAGTTTGTAAATTTACAGATTATTTGTAAGTAATTTAATAATGAAAAGGTTAGTCTTGTGTTACAGAATGTTATTGATCACTTGGTAAGGTAAACCTTAAGAGGAATAGATAAAATGGACAGCCAGTTCCTCTTGCCCAGGCACCACTGCTCGATACAAGAGGATATGGCTTTAAGGTAAGGGGTGGGAAATTCAAGGGGGATATTAGAGGAAGGTTTTTCACTCAGAGAGTGGTTGGTGCGTGGAATGCACTGCCTGAGTCTGTGGTGGAGGCAGATACACTAGTGAAATTTAAGAGACTACTAGATAGATATATGGAGGAATTTAAGGTGGGGGGGATATATATGGGAGGCAGGGTTTAAGGGTCGGCACAACATTGTGGGCCGAAGGGCCTGTACTGTGCTGTTACTATTCTGTGTTAAACATATGGAATTGAAATCTGATGAGTTCAAGGTAAAATCACTTTAGCAGGATTGATAAGATTAGTACCTGCACAATGAGTGGTAGGTCCCTGGGAGGTATTGAGGAATGCAGGAACCTTGGTGTACAAATCAATGTAACAGCAAAGGTGGATACCTTGGTATCAAAACAAACCCATACAAAATACATTGGCAGGGCAAATAATATATACGCAAGGAAGTTAAAGTATAACTTTACTTCTGAATGGACCATGAGCACTACCTTTCTATTCCTCTTTTGCATTAATTAATTGATTATAGCAGTTTATAATAGTTTTTAATGTTTGTACTGTTACTGCAAAACAGCAAATTTCATGACATGGATTGTAGATAATAAGTCTGATTCTGATTTGTAGTCATTGGTTAGATCATAGCTGGGATTCTGGATACTCTTCTGGTTGCCTCATAGGAAGAACATGACTGTACTAGAGAGAGTGCAGAGCAGATTCACTCAGATGTTGCAGGGGTGGAATATTTTGGTTGAGGACAGACCTTTTTAGACTGGATGTGCTTTCCTTGGAAAGAGGAGGCTGCAGAGATCCCTGATAGGCAAATATAAAACTAACAGGGTTGTAGAGTAGATAGTGGAAAATTTTTCACTATATGAGATATCTGGAATCGGGTGTTGGATTGGGGTGAGGCATAAGAGGTGTAGAGGGAATCTGAGGAAGAACATTTCTGCTCCGATGTTGGTTGAAATCTGGAACACACTGCCTGAGTGGGTTATAGAAGCCGACTTTCTCACAACATTTTAAGTAGAACTTCATTGAGTACTTAAACACCAAAACTCAGAGGCTGCAACCAGAAGGTGTGAAATGTGATTATCGAGGTACTTGATTGTTGACATGGCCTGTTTCTTTTTACCTGACTGAGTTTCTAGAGTTCAGTTCCACTAAGGTGTCTCATTCCTGAATTCTCTGAAGCATTGTATTCCTCTAACATAACAGTCTTTCCTGCTCTGAAGTGTTTTATTTGTATACAGTACTGTGCAAAAGTGTTAGGCATCCTAAATTTTTTAAATATAAATTTTGTTCCAGATGCTTTTTTTTGTCATCTGCATTAGTGTGTTGGTAGAAAAGAGCAAATCTTGGATTTCCAAACATTAATTTTCCAGAAAAAAGTTACACATAAATTTTTGTATTTGGTAAAAAAAATTAACGTTAAGTAATAGATTCCACTTTTCAAATAAAAATCTTAATTACTTTGTAGGTATATAGCCCAATTCATGATTAAACAAAGATAACAAACTGGATGCTAATGATCAGTGGCATGAGTTGAATGAACTAAACTGATTAACTGAAACATAAACAGTTGTAGAAGGAATCAAACTGGGCAAAGGACAACCAAACTAAAAGGTGAGGGTGTACCAGATGTGACAGTTTAACCTTCAAGTCATTAATTCTTACAACAGTGAGCATAGAATCAAGGTGATCATCTTGTTTCATTAAATATTGATTTGATTGCTTTTTTTAACTGTTTGCTACTCTTTGTTTTTTGATATTTAGAAACTTTTCATTATTTTTGAAATCATCTCTGCTTTATGGAATTTTTTTTTTATATGTGCCGAAGAATTTTGCACAGTACTGTAGGTAGTATTAAAATACCTTGAATTCAGAATCCACATTAGTTAACACCGCTGACTACTCTCAATGTTTTCCTTATCAGTAAGGTTCAGTAGACATTTTGGGTGGTTGCCATTTGCTTCCTTTTATTTACTGCTCTACGATAATTTGATGAATGGCTAAGTTTTTGTGCCTTCTATAATTATGTAACTTTGACCACTATACTATTATTTCTGTTAGGTCCAT
Organism: Hypanus sabinus; assembly: GCF_030144855.1. Taxonomy (NCBI): domain Eukaryota; kingdom Metazoa; phylum Chordata; class Chondrichthyes; order Myliobatiformes; family Dasyatidae; genus Hypanus; species Hypanus sabinus. The sequence goes on from NC_082720.1 coordinate 19,569,338, forward strand.
ACAATTTGCAGGGGCACAAGGTGAAGATCTACCAACCAGATTCCACAGAAGAGTGGTTCCTTGCAGTTGTTGCACATCATGACCCAAGTTCACGCACCATAGTGGTTACAACAGAACAGGTATAATGTTAAGCTGACTTTAAACTTGCATATTTGTCGTTAGCTTTTCCTTTGATGTCTAATCTATTGATTTGATTTTTTTGGCATTGTTAAGGATAATTCAATTTCTTTGGCTGGAGAAAGTTGTACTTCTATTTCTAGCAACTTTGAGTCTTGCGGGAATTTGTTGTAAGAAAGTGTCAATAAAGTAATTGATGTCAACACTAAAGAAATCTTTGTCCACATTTTCCTTGTTAAAAATTTTATAAGGATTGCATTTTTAAGGCTGTAAGTTGATAAAGGAAAATGAATGATAACACTGAATCAATAAATAAAATAATTGTAAAATATAACTGACATAATCTAGGATATATTGAACACCTTTATAATTCTGGAAAAATGTATCAAATTATAGATAGAAATTGGGTGATTTAGGAGGAGGGAGAAGTACAATTCGTCTATATATTTGCTTCCATTTTCCTAACAGGAGCAGCTGAGAAAGACAATTGATCCTATGCGGATTTACGTTACACTTGTGGATGAAACACTTCAGTCAGTGAAAGGGGAAACTGGGATACTGCCTAAAAACTTTGGGACAAGTGAGAGTAATGCATCAATGGTGAGTGTTTTGCAGGTTGCTCCCTTTTCTATTATTGGTTTATAGCTTTGCATAAAGTGAAGATTTGGTCCTGAGCTTTTACTGTCTATCCTAAGCATAGGGAAGTAGTACTGAAACTTAGTCCTCCACATGAAGTTTTCTCGTTTCCCAGCCCACGTCAGGTCTTTGTTTCAAATGAGTTACATGGGATGTAAACTGTTGCACCCACTGGATGTATTGGTGCTTTGTGCTAGGACTGTAGTACAGGTTTCCCCCACAATCCGAAGGTAGAGCATTCCTACGAAACCGTTTGTAATCCGAAATGTCGTAAATTGAAGAAGCAATTACCATTAATTTATATGGGAAAAATTTTTGAGCGTTCCTAGACCCAAAAAAATCCTACCAAATCAAAGCAAATAACACATAAAACCTAAAATAGCACTAACATAAAGTAAAAAGCAGGAATGATATGGTAAATATACACCCTATATAAAGTAGAAATATTGTAGGTATGGTGTAGTTTCACTTATCAAACTCAGGAAAACAGTGAGCCAAAATCGATTTGGAGAGAAAAAAAATCAGTACGTACACACATGTGCAAACAACTGCCTGCACACCGTTTCATGATCATTGTAGTCTTTCTCGGGGTAGACAAACAAACAAAGCAAGTGTCCTTTTTCGTAAAAGCGAAAATCCTCTTTGGTTAGCGAAAACAGGTACTAATGTAAGTCTTTCGTAACAGCGAGTTGTCGTAAAGCGAACGTTCGAAAAGTGGGGGCCACCTGTACTCAACATGGGCTACATAGCCCCCCTCCCCCACCCTGGGGCTGGGGGCCTCAAGAGTTTCTGAATAGGCCTTGATAAGTTAACTGTTACAAGTAAATATTAATAAAATGTGTACATAAAATGCCAATGAAATTATGAAATTTAATTGGAACTCTGAGTTGGGAAAATATAAAATATGCTGGATGATGCATTTGAGGCAGCAAACCTGCTTAGTCTGTGTGTGGAAAGAGGGGTTATCTCTGCTCCTGCTTGACCACTCACAAATCTCCATTCACACCCTGCTGGATGACCCACTGAGTCCTGTTCCTTCAAATCACTGATTACACAGTGAGCAGGTGGGTGTGACCCACCAGGATACCCTGCAACGTGCTCCACCAGCTAGTGATAATGGTGGTTATAGATAATTACATGTTAATAGGAAACCATCCACATCTAATTCCAACTGAAAGGCCATTGCATGTTGTCAGGTTTTCCCTATCTAAACCCTTATTAGAAGGGGATTAATATATGGAAACCCTGGCATGGCCTGTGTGGTAGCATTCTAATTAAAATAGTTATGAACATCTCAAACAAGCTGAAGATTGGGTGGGTTGTCTGCGGCAAGGCAAATCACTGAGCATGCAGCAGGAGGCTGGTTCTGTTTGCCTTCCACTGACCTGTGTGTATTAAAGTACAGGTCCGCAATCTCTTACCCAAAATCCTTGGGGCCAGTTGCATTTTGGAATTCAGAATTTTTCGGATTTCAGAATCCCTCCTTATTGGTTCCGGGACCCCCCCTCAGATACCAAATAACACGTATGCTCAAGTCCCGTATTTAACCTGTCTGAGTGCAGGTGGACTTTAGGACCCAGCGGAGCTCCAGACTTATGCACGTCCTCCTGTCTGCTTTAAATCATCTCTAGATTACTTATAATACCTAATCCAATGTAAATGCTATGTAAATAGTTGTTATAGTGTATTGCTTAGGGAATAATGACAAGAAAAATGTTTTATTTCCAACAAAAACATTCAATAAAACATAAAAATATACAGCTTGAAACGAACCGAATCAAACACATGGTAAATGACTTATTGGAATAAATGTAGAACATCACTGTCACTATAAAACTTCAGTAACTTGTCTTTCTGTTTCTTTAAATCATATACAGTGGTAGTTCTGACACGATATTCTTCAGTAAGATGCCGCACAGAGACACCATGATCAAGCTTCTGCAATAACTCCACTTTCTGCGTTATTGATAATGATAGATGCTTCCTTCTCTTTTTCTCATTGTTACCCATTGTGGTATTCTGCAGTTGTTTTTGACATTTTCCCAGTGAAATTAAACACAAGGTCAACAGTAAACACAAAATATCAGCGAACAGTAAATGCACGTGTAACCAGTATGAGAGCTGAGCCACAACTGATGTCTGGCGGCCTCTGCTAGTGCTGCCATGTCACACCTGAGTGACACCAGCTGTTGGGGAAAAAAAACTTTGGTTTTCGGAGCTTTTTGGATTTCAGAATTTTGGATAAGGGATTGTGGACCTGTACTTATTTAAAATGTGACATGAAGGCTGTAGTTACTGCAGTTGGAAATGGCTAAGCTGTAGAGAGGCAAGAGCATGTGTAGTCTACCACTGCATCACTATCTGCCAGTACAACTTCCAATAGATCCCTGATACTTACCATATTTTGAAAGGAAGTTCAATTCGCTTTTCTCAGTGAGTACACGCTCTTTATTGTCACATAGAATTTACATACATAATCACATTTTTATAATATTTGTGACATGTATCTGAGAACTGCCTAAAAAAGCTAGTTTTACTTCTCCATGTATATTTACTATTGAAACTTTTTCACATGAGATTATACTAATAATTCTTCAACATTTACTGATATTATATTGAATCTACTCAGTGGTCATTCTTAAAATAGAATTGCAAGATGATGTCTATCTTGATCATTTGAATCGACGGCACACTGATACAAAACCTCGGTTTAGAGACCTACTGGAGATGCGTATTCCAGATTGTGTGGTGGATCCATTTGGAGTGAATGTGAGTGATGTTGACACCACATTTCAAGGATGTCTTACTGAGCTGCAGAGTGGTATATCATCTCAAGCAAAATTCAAGCACAACAAGCAAAATTTCTGGATAACTAGTGATATTCAAAATAAGTTTTCATAGCATTGGGAGTTGTCTTTAATTGGATTTCCATCTCTTATTTAGCTGAATGTGGTTTTAGTCAAGCTCTTCACTTGCTGTCAAAAGCACGTAACCATCTCAATGTTATGAAAGGAGGTGATCTTTGATATTTAAAGATATTTAAAGATATTCAAAAGCACACTTGTTTGCATTAGTCACGAGGATATTTCTAAATACCCAAAGTAACAATATTAAGAAGTTTTTCATTGCTGGTTGGAAGAATATTATATGTTATAAACAAAATATCCTATTTAGAGCTTTTAAATAATTTTATTTTTCATATGTACCTGTAACATACTTAACATATAATATCTATAACCTGTTAAAACATAAATATTGACTGTATGTTAGAATAATTAGTACTGTTGACTAAATAAAACTTTGGTAACAATGAAGACTATGGAGGGTGGAGCCCTCAAGACTTGAATGAGTCACACATGGGCCACAAGCAAAAAAAAGTTTGAGAAACACTGTGCTTAGGGGAATACATTTAAAAATGTAGCACTTTTTCTATATTCAATATATTGTAATGTGCTGATTTGCTATTTAATGAAATAATCAAAATAATCTGGCATAATTAGTTATATAACAGGATCTTTTCCCCCAAAAAATCCTTGTTTTAAAAAAAAATTCAAGATGAGTGTGACTTTGTTCTGTGTAGCCCTTATTTGGAGGAAATGTGAAGGAGCCTGCAGTAAAGAAACCTGTTGGACAATTTAGTACTTGTATTTGTTTGTGGATTATCATTGATAGACTTTTGAGAGAGCAAATCCTTGCGTGTGCCCATTGTTAATTTTCAATTTTGACAGATTGCTCAAAAGCAAGCTACCCAAAACTCCAGAAATAGACGGAAGAAGGGGGCTGAGGGCAGTCCACCTTATAGTCCAAGTAAAGGTGATGAGAATGGTAAGACAATATCCTCTTGAAAATAACAGTTCTAGCATTAGGAAGCTTTGGAGTGAGGGAACATGTGGTATTCATCTTGTCAAACCAAAAGACTTTACAATTAATATTATTAAATTGCCTGTGCTTAGATCTCCTGCTATACTGGCATATTCACAGGGCACTGAGGCCAAAAAGGGAATGCATTTTACAATTGATGATTCATGTTACATTCATGACAAATCACTAATATGAGGTGCTCAGTGAAGACAGAAAAATTTGGTTGTCCTGTAGACCCTCTTGTGTTTTTTTCAATCTGTGTTTTGGTAGTCATTATTTAGGAAAATACAGCTCCAGTGTTTTAATTAGCATTTACTCATCTTCCTCTGAATTATTGTATGTCTTGTATTAATCAAAAGTACTGTGGGGCTTCAGTTTTAGGATATTTTATTTGCTGAGGCATTTAAAATTTTCCTGTTTGTAAAGGTTATTTATGTTTGTAGTTGTTAGTAAATATAATGAAAACTGATGCAGTCGATAAGCAGTAGAGTTGCTTTATTTTACAGAGATTATTTAATATGAAGAAGCATTAATAATGTAATATTGAAATATTTGAGTAATGAAATGAATATCATATTTTAGTATTTAAATTTTCAGTTACTTATGTAATCATTGAGAATATGCGATTAATTTAAATCAGAGGTGTTGTACGATTGCAAGTGTATAATGACAAAGTTTGTGTTTTCTCTTCAGATAAAAATAAAGATAGTCGTAGAAGAAAAAATGCAGCTGACGGAGAGAATCAACCTGTACAAAAAAAAGTGAAAGACAAAGAAGAATTGGAGCCTGACAACAGCAGTGTTTGTGCATTGGGTGCTGGAGGCAATGGCCCCAGTCTGCCAAAGAACGACATCCCTGATGTGGAACAAGGAAACTTTGACTCCAAGAGAATTGGGGATTTGTCTTGGGGAAATGCTGACAGTGCTTCAGATCGATCGCGTTTTGTACCTCAGCCACAAGCAGGCTTGCGCTATGCCACGTATACCAAAGAGAATGGCAGGACCTTAGTTGTCCAGGATGAACCAATACATGGGAAGCCTTTTGTGCCAATTGCTGCTGCTGGTGGTGCTGTAGCTAGGCTAAGTGGAGTGCAATTTTCTAACGCAGATTCTTTGAATCCTCAGAGCAAAAAGAGTTTACCTACTACTGACTCTGGCAAAGCTTCTGATGTACCGATTGTGGAGCCTGCAAATTTTGTCCAAGATTCAACAAATACAGATAAGAAAGCTTTTATGGGAACTGGATTACCTGAACATGGGATGAAAGAAAACTTTGCTATTAATTCATTATCCCAACAACGGCCACAGAATATAACGCCTGAGTCCAAAAATGAAAGTCCCTCGTGCACTCTGGTGAATCCAAACAACTTCCCAACATCTCAAGATAGGTTGCAGTCCACTTTGCGGGTATTCGACTCTCATCAGTCTTTCACAAGCCCCAATGAGGCACACAATTTTGATGTGAGTACCTATTGATGATTGAGGTTTACTGTATCTTTCATTGATCATTTTGAATCGATGAATATTTGATTGATAGTCAATAATTGAGAGAGAGTTTCCAAGCAAGATTCTGGGTTTCCTGGAGATTATTTTTGCTAGCCCATTCCTGGTTTGTTTGCTTCAAATATAGACTGATTATAGTGACTCTTTGGATACAAAGGTAAGGTGATGTTAGATCTGGAGATGATTCTCTCCAGGGGATTCTTCGGAAGTCAAGAATGAGGTGCAAGGCTTATGGTTACTGGTGTTTTCTTAGATGTTCATTGAAGTACAAGTACCAGGGGCACAGTCATTTCCTTGAAAGTGGTGAACCAAGGATGTAAAGCTGCCATTGTTGGATTGTAATGTTGAACTTCATTTAAGGAAGAGTGCATGTTTGTAATGCCTACAGGGGTGTATTAACATTGGTGAGCATTGTGAGGTGTGTCCTGATAATGATTCTGGATGATGTTTATCAGTTGGCATAATGCCTGACACAGTTCCAATGAAGTGTCCTTGGTCAGAATCAATGTGACATGGCGATCCAGATACAGGAATGTACCTTGATTAGAATTTCTGCTGTATGGATAGTGGATTTCTGTGCTATGTTAGCCTCTATCAACCTTGCCAAGTTGTCCATTGTTACCAGTATATCTGAGTATCCTTGGCATTTTTTAATAATGTTGTAATCCACTTAGTTACAAAAATTTGGTTCAGGTTGGGCCAGTGCACTTAATTGTGGTAACTTTTCTGCTGCTCTGGGAATCATTTTCCTGGCATATTATGCACCTTTCCAATGTTTGTTGGGCTTGTGATCTCATCTTTGGATTTCAGCATTATTGGAAGAATCTACTGGTCATCTTTTTTCCTCCAGTATATCCTAGGTACTGTATCTGATGTATCAGATACGGAAGTAATGTGATTGTGACTACCAGTCTGTGACTGGCACAATATCTCCATGCTCTATTGTTGTTTAATTTCCCATCTTTCGTCATCCAGGATCACTTCTCTTTATCAAAGCAATGATCTTGCATTTCTCAAATATTCTGCATGTTTTTCTGGTGGAGAATTCAACTGTATTCCCACAGCTTTAGTTGTCAGAATCACTTTACTTACTACTTTTCTTCCTTTTTGTTGCCTCTTCCACTATGCATTTCCAGGGCTTTCAACAGTGTCCAATACAAAATGCTTTTTAATTTCAATACTACCACTAATGGCAGCAATTGTGTAACATCCATTAATTATTGTACAAACTGGCCATATTTGATAGGGGTTCCTACAGCTATGAGAAATCCCCTTTGTTTCCATTAAATTCCTGCACACCAGAAGTAATTGGGGAATCTGTGTAGATGTTAGCTGATATTTATTCTGCCATCTTACAGGCTTCATTTAGAGCTTTGAGTTCTGCCTGTTGTGCGGAGGTAACAAGATTCAAAGCACGTTTATTATCAAAGAATGTATAAATTATACACCTTGAAGTTTGCTTGCTTACAGGCAGCCGGGAGCTACATTTCCTGATGCCGGCACTTCATTTTCAGAGACAGTAAACCTATTCAGCCATTCTAATTCCTTCTACCATCAAGGATCCATCTGTGAACAGAATCAGATCTGGGTTCAGTGGGAACATTTCTTTGTGGTAGCTTGCATCTTCTTAGCATGTTGTTATACTTACACAGCCACGGTCATAATCTGGACTCACTTGCTGGATGAAAATATTGGGTGCTTCAAGAACAGTGGGCCATTTGGGCCAACAAGCACCTGTTACTTGGGAAGCCCTATTCATTGTCAGTAGGATGTGTATAGGGTGAAGACATCAAACATTTAAGTCTTGATTGAACACAATACTGGAAACAGCATGATTACCAGATACATTGCTTGCAATGCTTGCTAACAGGAACCCCATCCTAGTGCTACATTATTCAATTTATTAAAACAATACCTAATAGGATGCTGTTCGTCTCCCATGTTCTTCAAGTTAAGACTGCTATAATGGGCTTGCATTTCTCAATGATATTTAGAGCAAACCAACCGTTTTACCACTGCTGGAGTCCTAATGAAGGTGCTGTGCATAATATTGACTGTAGAATTTGAAACACATCAATTGTTCTTCAGTGAGAGTCATAGGGTCATCTGAACACTTGCTGCCCTTCAAATTGTTGAGTGGTTATGCAGGTTCACCATATGAATTGACGCATGTTCAATTGCAGTTACCCAGAAGTGATTTGAGTTACTTGACCATTGCAGATGTTTTTGTTGATTTGATAGCCTTCATGCAGTCCTTGGTGATTTCATGTTTACCTTGAGGAATTCTTTATTCCAAGTAAATTACTGTACGGGTTTTTTTTTTGCAATTGTGCCTTGTCCAAGCTTGCTTTGTGTCCCTTGTTGGATAAGTAATCAGCAGAGGAGAGTCCATCACATTAATGCTGGTCTGTAGTGCAAGATGCAATCAGGACATCATCCACATATTTCTGATGGTTTGATCAAGTAAGCCTCTCTGAAGTTTTCTTGGGGCTAGGTGTTAGATGCTTAGACTGTTGTGGAACCCTTGTTGTTCATTGACTGTGAAAACCAGCCATGGTTGGCATTCAGGTGCCAGGAGTATAGACCAGAACCATTTGGCCATGTCAGTAACTGTAATCCCATTTCCGTCACAGTTTATTGCATTGAAAATGGTTGATGGTTTCCAGTAGAGGGAGGGTTTAAATCGTCAGTACATTGATTGATAGCCCTATTGTTAGCCTTCAGGTACCATTTGCTTTCATAATAGGCCAAGCTGTGAGTTTTGACTAAGATTCCTCATTTCTTCAGATGCTCTGCTAACAAGATACTGCTTAGTACACGGGAGCAACATTTCTAGCAGGCTACAGTTATTTTTATCTTTTGACCACGTTGGGTGATTTGTTCATTCAGATTTGACCAACTGCAAAAAGTTCCAGTCAACCTTGCCCTTCACAAACTCAAGGGTGGAGCTTAGGGTCAACATCACATCCATTCCAAGAAGTTGCAAGATGTCTCCCATCTGAAATCATATTTTTTGTAGATGAGGACCAAGCAGTACTTCAGCTGGCTTGGTTTGGTTGGAACCAATTTCCATGCTCCTCCTCCATAAACACATCTGTGAATATTGGTCATTGGTACTTTAGACTTTTGGTCAAGATGCTACTGAGCTGCAGTCTCCCTAGAGTTCATGGCTCAAACTTAATTGTGTTTTAGGTTCATAGGAATGGTTTTTAGGGACAGGAGAGAAGTTGGGGGTCATGTTAGAGTTTATGGATAGGGATGCACGGGAGCTAGAGGTCAGGTTTAAGTTGTTTGAAGGCCTGCGATGTGGACTTGTGACAAAAGTACATGGCATGGATGGATGCTGGGTTGGCAAGTGATGTGGACGAAGATTGGCAGGATGTGGTCTCATGGCCCCCCATCCCCCACATCAGCAAGTCCCCCCAGTCATTGGGTCCTGCAATCGGAAATCCATGTGGGCAGGAAGCATGAGGCTCAGTGACTCCCTAGCTATGTTTGGAGTTTGGGTACTGTCATCAGTGGGTCTGGAGCTCCGGGTCCTGTCATCGGCAAGTCCACCAGAGGCCCAAGCACACCCTTAAGTTGTTTTGGTTGTTAACATAAATGACGCCTTTCACAGCATGTTTCAATGTACATGTGATAAATAAATCTGTTTCTGGTTATACACGCTTATCTCCAGTATCTAATAAGGATTCAGCACATCTGTTTTCATTTGATAGTGTCAATAGACAATCAGGTTTTTTTCACCCTTAGGTAAGCAAGGGCTGCAGGAAGGAGTTAGTCAGTTTTTGACTTTGAAATTATTTGATTACGTCAGAGTGTTGCTTTTGTTAATCAGTAGTTATTATCTAAAACCGTAATCAGGTCACAGTTTTCCAATATTGGTGGTGCAGGTGCTTGAGCCTGTTTCTGTTGACCTTTGTTTCTTGGCTTAACCACTTTACCACATTAGTGACATGCTTCTTCAGGGACTTGATTCTTTTTTTTCTTTAGCAAGTGAGTAGTTCCACCTGTAAACTTTGTTCTACTTTGAATCTGTCTTGTTCCACTGTGACAGACTCACTGTATGAAGTTTCAGGTTCATTCTGACCATTCTGGCAATGTCTGGTTTCTGGCCGTCGACGAGGGTTGATTTAGTGGACCAGAGTCAGACCCCTCTGTCATCTTAGTTTAATATTGACACTCCTGAATGGTTCAACCATGCTGTTTTGAAGCATTCCTCATTTTCAAGGATGCCTCCAAAATACTTTTGCTTGTAACTGACTACCTTTCTCCAGTCTGTTTGTGTTGGGGTCTGTTCATTCAACTGCAGCTTAATGGCATTCTAATTACCTGTTGATTTTACATATCATCACCATGTCATTACCAGTTCTATATGTCAGCTGTTTAACTTGATGAGAAGACAACATAGTGACTAATATTTGGATGTCATCATATAGGTGCAGGTTATATATATTCTTAATATGCAGAAGTTCAGCCCAGGTCGTCAAGCCTCCTTTTTTAGGATTTGGAACCTCTTTAGAACTACCTCTCAATGTTCTCAGGTGCGGCAGATTGATGAGGGAAAAAAACTCCTCCTCTTTCATAGTATCCATTGCCATTTCTGTGAGAGTCAGTAGGTTTGTAAAAGATGTCAGGGGATAGTCTGTCTCCAGAGATGGAGACAAAGAGATTGAGAAAGGGGAGAGAGAACCATCAGAGATGGACCAAGTATATTTGTCAGGGTGGAACTTGGAGTCAAAGTCGATGATATGGACAAGCTCAGCGTGAGCGCAGTTGTCAGTGTAGCAGAAAATAGGTTGAGGCGCATTACCAATGTAAGCTTGGAAATCGGCTGTTCCATGTAGCCAATGAAAAGGCAGACATGGGTGGAGCCCTTGCGATGCCAACACCTACATCTTTGGTGTGGAGAAAATAAGAAGAGCTGAAGGAGAAATTGTTGGGTAAGAATTAGTTCAGACAGACAGAGGGTGGTGATGGAGGGGAACTGTTTTCTCACTTGTTCAACTAACAGAGATGTGTTCTTTCGATTTTTTTTTGTGTTGGCTTTTTGTCACAGTTTTCCTTTTCCCTTTTCACTTGTTCAGTTGACATATACACCTGATCTTTTTTATTTCTTTTACAGTCCAAAGGTCATGCTGGTTTTCTGACTGAACATGTTTTCTCTTTTTTGATTCTGCTGAATGTCCATCCAGTTTTCTCCTTTTTCTCAGGCGTTCTCTGGATCTTACCCCTTTCCGTTTAGATTCCATTAGACTCAGCACAGATGATATATTTTGTTCTGATTTCTTCACTAATCATTTTTGCTTGGAATACTTAAATAAGAACTCAAAGCTTCAATTATCTGTCCACACATAACAAATGAATGCTTAGTTCCCCTTTTTTCTGTAGTTTTCTTCTCTAATTTGGCAATAGTGTGGATTCTTCGACTATATAAAGGAATTACAGTGCATATAAAAAGAATTCATCCCCTTTGGAAGTTTTCTTATTTTGTCGTTTTACAGCATTGAATCACAGTAGATGTATTTTGACTATTTTGTGACACTGATGAACAGAAAAGGGTACTTCCGTGTCAAAGTGAAAACTGATCTCTACAAAGTAATCTAAATTAATTACAAATATAAAACACAAAATAGTTAATTGCATTAGTATTCACCACCTTCAAGCCAGTATTTAGTGGATGCACCTTTGGCAATAATTGTAGCTTTGAGTCTGTGTGGATAGGTCTCTAATCAGCTTTGCACATATGGAGACTGCAAATTTCCCCCATTCTTTGCAAAACTGCTCAAGCTCTGTCAGATTGCTTGGGGAATGTGCGTGAACAGCCCTTTTCAACTCCAGCCACAAATTCTCAATTGGATTGAGGTCTGGACTCTGACTTGACCACTCCAGGACATTAACTTTGTATTTAAACCATTCCTGTGTGGCTTTGGCTTTATGCTGGGAGTCACTATCTTGCTGACAAACAAATCTGCTCCCAGTCGCAGTTCTCTTGCAGACTGCATCAGGTTTTCCTCAGGATTTCCCTGTATTTTGCTGCATTCACCTTACCCTCTACCTTCACAAACATCCCGGGGTCTGCTGCAGTGAGGTATCCTCACAGCATGATGCAGCCACTGCCATGCTTCACAGTACACGATAGGGATGGTATGTTTTTGATGATGTGCGGTGTTTGGCACAGCGTTTAGTTGAAAGGCCAAAAAGCTCAATTTTGGTTTCATCAGACCATAGAACCTTCTTCCAACTGAATTCAGAGTCTCCCACGTGCATCTGGCAAACTCCAGCTGAGATTGTATATGAGTTTTTTCCAACAGTGGGCTTTCTCTTTGCCACTCTCCAGTAAAGCTGCAAGTGGTGAAGTACCCAGGCAACAGTTGTGTGTGCAGTCTCTCCATCTCAACCACTGAAGAATGCATCTCCTCCGAAGTTGTCATTGGTCTCTTGATGGCCTCCTTTACTAATCCCCTTCTTGCACAGTCACTCAGTTTTTGAGGATGACCTGCTGTAGGCAGATTTACAGCAGAGTCATATTCTTTCCATTTCTTAATGATTGACTTAACTGTACTCCAAGGAATATTCAGTGACTTGGATATGTTCTTGTATCCATCTCCTGACTTGTGTTTTTCAATAGCCTTTTCACAGAGTTGCTTGGAGTGTTCTTTTGTCTTCATGGTGTAGTTTTTGCCAGGATACTGACTCACCAGCAGTTGGACCTTCCATATACAAGTGTGTTTTACTACAATTAATTGAAGCACCTTGACTGCACACAGGTGTCCAAAACTGATCTGCATGTAATTAATTATGTGACTTCTAAAACCAATCGGCTACATCAGTGATGTGGTGTGTCATATTAATGGGGGGGGGGGGTGAATACTTATGCAATCAATTATTTTGTTTTATATTTATAATTAATTTAATCACTCTGTAGAGATGTGCTTTTATTTTGATGTGCAAGAATTTTTTCTGTTGACCAGTGTCAAAATCCACTGTGATTCAGCATTGTGAAACAGTAAAATATTAAAACTTCCAAGTGCAGTTTTTTTAGGCAGGTAGTTGCCTGCTTACTGGAGCTCCCTCAGCCCGCTTCATGGGATCATGCAATTGAAATTCAAAAGGACCATTCACAGCAAACTAGGTTACATCACATCAGATATTAATAAATAGGTTATGCATATGCAACCAGTATGACTTAATTTCACTTAAAGGATAGACTAGCGTATCCTTGGAGTTTAACTTCATTTTTAGTTTTTCATTAAATCATATATTTAAGTAAGAGCTTGGTGCTCCTCTGACAATAAGGGAAATAAGGAGAAAGGTCATACATCCTGTTAATGTGTCTTGAATGCATTTTGTGTTTTAAGTCTTTCTGCCTTTGTAAATACATTCAGGAAATTGGCCTGCACCAGCACCTCTGCTGGACCATACTCCTTGAGTGAAAAAGTTATTCTTGATTTTATCATGTATCCTGAGGCATCAAGCCCTTATTTTGAATTTCTCCTCACTCTTACCCCAACGTTCTTCCACATTCAGTCTCTTTATTTGCATAACAATGTTCCCATGCTCTCGTAAAATCAGGTTTTGCCAACCCAATTTCTTCTCCCACAGCTCTGATCATCCCAGAAATCTCAATTCTCTCCCTTTATGGAAAACTTGATGTTTCCTTGGGTGAGAAAACCAGAAGTATACACTTCAGTCTTGCAACTTACCTTGTTCTTTACATTTAAACCTCTTTCAGACCAGCATACCATTGCCTTGTTAACTGTTGGCAACATTTACATCTTTGCTTTCAGTGACTGATGTAAAAGGGCACCTTGAATTTTTTTTGTAGATTAGCATTCCCAATCTGCCTTTTTACCTCTGGATTCATATTTTTCCACTTTCTACTGCCTTGTGTTTACTCATTCATCTTGTTTAAATCACCTTGAAACACTCTCTGCACCTTCTACATAACTCACAATCTCACAGTTTTATATTGCTGGCAAGAATAGAAATATTCCCTTCTTTGTCCTTGCCAAAATCGTTGATATTTATTGTGAGTAGCTGTGTTTTGTATGATCAACCTGAAAATGCCACATTTATTCTTCCTGTTGCCTATTTCCTGTCTATCAACCAATTTTTAATCTGTTGTTATATTAGCCCCAGTCCCACATGCTTTAATTCTGCACATTGATCTCTTAAGTGGGACTTAATCAGAGTTCCTTTGAAAATTTAAATACACCACATCTATTAACTTTCCTCCGCCCAATCTGCTGATCACATCTCAACCAAAACACCAGCAAGTTTGACTTGCATGTTTTCTTCTGTGTTGAATTTGTCTCATCAAGTTCAACACAGAACATCTGGACTTGTTGTGTACCAATAGAAGATGTGCAATGTGAGTGATTATTTTGGGCATTTGTACTATGATTGCAGGACACTGTTGGATGTTGGTAATATAGAATACTGTAAGTCTGGTTCACTTGTATATTGGCGAGTCAGATGGTGCTGGAACTGTGTTGCCTTTGTTGTGCTGAGGACTAGGTCGGGTGGGGGGGTGTTGGGTTGCTTCTGCAGGGCATGCTGGATTCCTTACTTGGGGTGGGGACTAATCCCACCCATCACTTCTGCCAACAGTGTTTGCTCAGCGGGCGATCAGGTTGGACCAAGGCATCAATTCTACTGTCATGCCACTTGGACTGGATTATGTATATTTTTCCTTTATGGCTGTGTTTTTCTGTATTGCAGCTACATGTGCTATGTGCAGTGTGTTGAGTGCTCCTGGTAATGGGTTTTTCACCTCAGCCCAACAGGAACACTGTTTTGTTTGGATATATTCATGTGTGGTTGAATGATAATTAAACTTGAATTAAACTTAAACTGAGAATGTGTAGATTCTATAATATACCTTCCTGCTGGTTTTGGGTTAACTGATGTGTACTTTAGGTTTTCTTCCTCCGTCTTTTGTAAGTAGTAAGACAATAGATAGTAGGCGCAGGAGTAGGCCATTCGGCCCTCCTGGCCAGCATCACCATTCACTGTGATCATGGCTGATCATACACAATCAGTACCCTGTTCATGCCCTCTCTCCATATCCCTTGACCCCACTATCTATAAGAGCTCTATCTAACTCTCTCTTGAATGCATCCAGAGACTTGGCCTCCATTGCCTTCTGGGGCAGAGCATTCCACGTATCCACCACTCTGGGTGAAAAAGTTTTTCCGCATCTCTGTTCTAAATGGCCTACCCTTATTCTTAATCTGTGGCCTCTAGTTCTGGACTCACCCATCAGCGGGAACATGCTTCCTGCCTCCAGTGTGTCCAATCCCTTAATAATTACATTTGTCATCATACAGCCTACAGGGACTGTAATCTATAGAGTTTTGGAAATGCAGATTAAAAGGGCCTATGCATCTTTTGGGTGATAATGTCATTTATTTCTCCAGCTCTTTATACTACTTTTTAGTACTTAGTACTACACTGTCTAATCCCTTTTTAACATTTTCCTTAAAACTTAATTTGCCCAATTATTTGATGACTTATCTAAAAATCTCATTGTAGAGCTCACTATCAATTCTTAAGAATTCTATAGATTTTTTCCCCCAGGTTGTTGTCCTATAAAATGATATTGGCAGTTTAGATAATTGAAAGATTTTTTGCAATTTAACTCATAGGAATCTTGTCTGAATAACTGAAGTGTGTAGGTACGTGGGCAAGAATGAATTCTGAAAATGCAACATAGTGCCAAAGTGTGAATGGAAAATTCATTTAATGTTTCCTTTCTGAGCTTTCACTTCTTAGCCAACCGGATTCTTCTCCAACCCCTTCACTGATGGTACCAAATACTAAGAACCACAATAAAATAAGCGAAGGCTGCAATTAAGCTTAGGTTACTAAAGTATTTTGGTCAGGTCACTACATCCTAGAGTTCTGAAAGAGGTAGCTGAAGAGATTGTGGAGGCATCACTAGATTCTGGAATGTGTCTGGAGGACTGGAAAATTGAAAGTGTCACTCCAGTCTTTAAGGGAGAGAGGGAAAAGACAGGAAATTATAGGCTAATAAACGGGACGTGACTTAGGATTGCACAATTCCCCTTCAGGAAACCATGCTGACTTCAGCTTATTTTATCATGTCCCTCCAAGTATCCCGAAAACCTCATCCTTAATCTCGATTTAAGGATGAGGCTTTCGAGGTACTTGGAAGCTCATTAGCCAGAGGATGGTGAATCTATGGAATTCATTGCCACTCATGGCTATGAAAGCCAAGTCATTTGGTATATTTGAAGACGATGCACATAGGTTCTTGATTAGTAAGGCTGTCAAAGGATATGGGAAAAGGCAGGAAAATGAAGTAGGGAGGAAAAATAAATAGCCATGATTGAATGGCCTAGTTCTTCTCCTATATTACTGGAATGTATGCCACCCTCAGCACACCCTCGCTGGTTGTTAATGCAACAATGCATTTCATTGTTTCAATGTACACATGACAAATAATCTTGAATGTTTTATGGTCAAGAAGCTGTATTATCAATGAGGAAAAAATGTCTTTTTAATCTGGGATTTGCAATTGAACTTCAATTGAATAGTATAGAAGATTAATTGTGAAGGTGGTGGAAGTGTTTGCTAAAGCAGCCACTCGACTCAATTTAGATTCTACTGTAAAGAGTAGTAAACAATATTTTCAGTATATTGGATTTAAGCCAGTTGACTGGTACCTTGTAATCCATATTGGAGCCTACATTAGTAATTATGTTATCAGTCAAATCTGAAATTGGAATGATATTTAATTAGACAATTTACTATGCAGGCAGTTGATATGATCAATCAAAACTTTGTGGAGGGTGGCAGGCTGAAATTTTGGTTTATCTATAATGTTCCTGGTTTACTACAGTAGTGTTTTCTTGAAATAGGTGATAGCGCAAAACCCAACATAAAATATCTTTAACTATAATGAATGCAGTTTCTTTCAAAAAGAAGTTATCCCATCCTGTGGGGATAGGGTTTGTATTTCAGGACAATTTAATGAGGGTAGATAAAAGTTCATAATAGATCATACTAGAAGTGCAAGATATAGTACATGGCAAAATCCAAGCCCATCTCAGTCAAGTGAGGTTATGGGCCTCAAAATAAGGAAAATTTGGAGATATTTTCAGAAAAGTTGGTAAGAATGAAAGGTATAAAATTTTCTTTGTTAAATTTCAAACTTTATTTCAGGGAAGTAAAAGCCTGCAGGCATCCAGTTCAGCTGCACTTGGATCAGAAAATTCTTTGGGAAATGCTTCATTGGAGTCTTCAACAGGGCAACAGACAGTGGCATGCAGTACTGCTAAGGGGTAAGGAAAACCTGCTATTAGATACAGCTTTGTTTTGAGCTTGTTGATGTTCTTTCCCTTATGGTGTGTGCTACGTTCTTTTGTAGTTCTCTTCTAATTTTATAAATTGAACAGCAACATTTCTTTATTGTGTGGGAGCAAAGCAGAACATCATTGGGAAACCCATATGATCAGAGGGTGAGTTTGCAAATGCAACCCAGACAGCACTGAATATTAGAACTAAATGTGGGTAACTGAAGATGAAACAGTTTCACTACTAGGGCTAGGGCTTTTCTCTTTGGAGCAGAGCAGTATGAGAGGTGACCTGATGAGGTGTACAAGATGATAAGAGGGATAGATACCATGGTGGAAATGGGTAATAGAAGAAGCCATGATTTTAAGGTGATTGAAAGAATGTATCAAGGAGATGTCAGAGGTGTAAATTTTTTTACACAGATTGGTTGAAACCTGAACACACTGCCAGAAGTGGTGGTAGAGGCAGCTACATAAGGAACATTTAAGAGTCTCTTAAGTAGGTACATGGATGCAGAATAAATGGAGGGCAATGTGATAGGGAAGGGTTATATTGATCTTACAGATCGGCATGACCTCTTGGGCTGAAGAGCATGTAGTCTGCTATTCTGTTTTCTGTTCAATGTACCTGCTCTACCACTGTTGTTCCAACTATGGTTGACTTTTCTTTAAAATTACTATATCCAAGTAAAAAGGTTTGTTAAAACATTTCCAGTAATACGTAGAAAAGGTAGGGAAGAATAGCTAACAATCAATCAGTGGGAGGAACTAAATTGGTCAAGCAGTATTTGTGTGGTAGACGGGGGGGGGGGGGAAGGACTTGTTTCCAAGAACAGGGAAGAGTTTGATACACACTATTGCTTTTTAATTTCACTGATCGTCACATTTCTTGTGTGTTTTGTCTGCCTATTACACTATAGAAAGTGGCTGAGTATTTGGAGTTTTTATTCAAAGATGAGGTCACCCTCTGTAGTGTGTTTGTGCTTCCTGCCACCAGAGCTGATAAAAGCCCTCTGGATTAACAAAAGTAGGATGTGTTCACTGATGTCTTTTATGCTTTCCCCATATTGTCCTGGAATTTGCTCAGAATATAGTGTTACTGCAAAATTGAAAATAAGAGTTAAAAATAAAATATCGTGATATGTTGTGAGTTGTTCAGTTCTTTTTTTCAAACATAGAAATATTTTTAAACTCCTTTTCATAACTTCAAAAAGCTGGGCATTTTGTGCATTAAACATTAAGTTCAATTTTGTCAAAAATAGTCATCTAAAAAGATGGGTTTGTTTATTTGTATTTTCATGGTGTTTTAATTTTCTGATGAGAGTGAAATAGTAAACCATTCAGATTTGGTTTTATTTGCTGCTGCTGCTGCTTGCTTAAAATCTCTGAAATAACTTTTCTGTGAGAATCATGCTATTCTGTTGCTACTGAAGTGATCAGGTACTAATTATTTATGAGATGTTAGGAAGCCTGTTTTGTTACATGCCTAGGCTGCAAATTTGAGTAAAACTTACAGAACATTTTAGTCTGGCTTTATGAAATTAATAATCTCAATAAAAATATGTGTAGTTAATATTGTTGCAATGTAGTATACATTCATTTTGGATTCTTGTTTCTTGGGAATCATTAGCTTAGGTGAGGATTGTTAATCTGGAAACTTGGTACTCAACTACATATGAAAATTTCTCAGAATAAAATGCATAACAGCACTTAGCCATTTTAAATAAGGTAGTATCATTGTATTCATCACTACAATTTTGTGAAAATTTGATGGGTTTTGAAAAATTGAAGCTTAACTTCGTTGCATTTTTTCAATGCTTTTTTGCAATGTTCAGACATATGATGCTTGTCAATTCAATTTCAGTTAGTTAATTCATGATTAATTCACTAACTTTTTAAAAATTACAATTGTAGGGAACCGTTAAAAAAATGGTTTGGAGATCCAAACCAAACTCGAAAAGAAGGAGTTTCAACTGAAGATGAAGCCATTCAAATATCAGATAAGAATCAAATTTTTCTGGAAGAGTCAAAAAGAAATGGTAATGAAGGAACAAATGGAACATTTGTCCAAGAGAACAAGTCCTTTGGATTTGGGTTTAGCAGGAATCTAGCAGATTTACCTGGCAATAAAGCTGGTAACAAGATTGCCATGGACATGGGCAGCTTATCGAATAATTTGTTTTTCCAGTGCATGCCTCAGAACGTTCCACGGAGCAACTATTTCACTGCAATTTCTGAAAGCTTGTCAAATGATCCTCTCAGCTTCAATTCCTTCAAAGTAGCTTCTAATGCTTCTGGTCAGAAAAGTGCTCTGACACAGGCAGTTGGAACTCCTGTTGGATTGAAACCTGGAAGTACACATGGACAAGATTCTGAGAGAAAAAAAACACTTGGAGCTTCTGAAGTCATGCCAACTCTAACTCCAGCATTTCCAAGAAGCATCTCAAGCTTACAGTTTCTTCAGTCAGTTCAGCCACCAGATCTTCTAAAGGAAGAAATGCCTACCATTGCATCAGCAAATCCATTTCTTGGATTTGCAGATCTAAAGGGAAATGGGGATGCTTTGCCTACTAACAGGTCGCACACAAATCTGTTCAAAAGTGATACGACGCGGTCTACGGCTTCCACTCCAGCATCAGTTATCGTGAAACCTCCATTATTAACTAACTGGAAGAAAACTGATAAAGAGGCATCAGATGTTGCTGGTAATAAAACTGAACTTCCAAAGATTTTTTCATCCCCATTTTCATCTTCTACTCAAACAACAACGATTTTAAGTACAGCTAGACCAGACTCTCCAGAAACACAGTTTGGTGCAACCAATATTGAGATGCCAATTTTGTCCACCAGTCCAACTGGGGATCACATTTCAGGTCTTCCAGTTCCTATTTCTAGTTCTGTTACTCCAGATAATCAACATCTGCGAGTTTTCTCAGACACGTCCCATTCTGGAAAGCAACAGCAGGCTTCCTTTGGCTTTAATCTGTCTGATAATGGTGTTGATGGTCCATTCAGTCAGCAATCTCATTTTGATCAGAGGAAATTTTCCTTGGATGAGCGGAGCTTGGGTATCAAGCATGAGTCAGACTCTGCTTCTGACAGCGATTTATCAGACCTCAGTGATTCTGAGATGCAGATGCGATTGCAATCAAAGACTGGTCTAAAAGGATATCTGTCTTATGTTCATGAAAGGAGGGAGCCAGATGGTGAAGGGAATAAAGAACAACTAGGCAAGGGAAGAGGCCGTGGAAGAGGGCGTCCCCGAGGAAGACCTCCAAAAAGTGAGTTCACTGCACCATAAGCAAAATATAAAACCTTGGAAGTAATGCTAAAAGAATAATCTTGGGTACATGCGGTGGAAAGAATAGGTTGTAGTTGACTTACTTTGTTACTAATCATTAAATATAAGGCCTCTGTATTGTGGTCATGAATAGACTTTAGAAGTATTTATATTCAATGTTTGCTTTCACTTTGTTCATAACTTGGTGACCAGTGTTCCTAGAAGTAACCAAACTTAACAACATTCTTTGTAAAGACAGCATTTTAGCTTTGTTAAATGAAAAAGAGTGCATTATTACACCACAGAATTTTGTGGCAAATGTTAGTAGATTCTGCAATATGATGTTTCCTTTCTATGATGGGTTTGAATGTTAATTTAGAAGAAATTAATATTTTTAACTCTTTAGGATAATTATGTTAAGTGTTTTTGTACTTTTAGATTCTATTTAATCAAAGAAGTGGCTATAGGAGCTGTGCTGATTAGGAGAGATTTTTGTCTTTTAGTGTTCTTTCACATATTTGCTAGATACCGATAAATGTTGATTATTTTAAAAGTCATGACGTTACAAATGCCTAATTTCATAGAACTGCATAAACAGAAAATTTAATCGCCTAACTATATGGCATAACTTTGACTAAAATGATGCAGCAATGCTATTTGATAAAAGGTACACATGAGGTATTACGAATGACCTTTTTTCAGATGTCTGAACAGAACCCTTAAGTTACTGTGCAATTAAGATTTTTATTAACTGAACTTTGACAGAATTTTTGTAGATACAGGGAGAATTATCTTGGATTTTTTAAAAGTCTTCAGAGGAACATGTAGAATAGATGAAAAGTGAGTTTTAATGTGCTTCCTCCTCTACAGTTTTGGTAAAGTGATTGTATGATTAGTTTTCTAGCCACTTGGAAGTGCATGAGTTTTCCTTGCAGAGCTCCACAAGTAAGTGGTCAAAAGACACAATACGTTATGAAAGTGCTGCCATTTTTGGAAGTGTAAACATGAGTCTTTTGAAATGCCAGTTTCAGTAATTTGAGACCTGTCATATGGTAAATATCTTCAGCTAGGAGGAACAAATGGTTTTTGATTCCAAAGTTCTTTGTCACGAGTTGTTTCCCCTTGTTTCATGCCTAATTCTTTTAGGGATTGCATTGATAGAAATTGATTGCCAAAAAAAAATTGATGATTGAATTTTCGTATCAATTATTCTTCCTTGGAGGGGTTGTATAAGACTTCTTTTCATGTAGTTGTGGTTTCTAATTCAGGTTTTATTTCCTCTCTTCAGTTTCAGTGGATCAGTCAGTTTTAAAGGACGTATCCAAGGTGAGAAAGCTGAAGCAGTCTGGAGAGTCCTTCTTGCAAGATGGATCCTGTATCAATGTTGCTCCACATCTTCACAAGTGCAGAGAATGTCGTTTGGTGCGTTATAGAAAGTTTAAAGATCATGATGAATCAACAGTGTCCTGTCGTTTCTTTCATTTCAGAAAGTAAGTGCATTGGGTCATTAGACAGTACAAGTCTGTTCATGCAGTTTTAAATTTCTAATTTTTAGATAGATTTTGATATTGGTTTAAGTCATATTTCTCCAACACCATTATACATAGTTTTAAGGTTTTTTTGGGGGGAGAATGAACTTTGGCCAATAAACTGAACAAGAAAAAGTAAGCTGATTACGAATATATCCAAGTCCAATAATCAGAGCAAAAGACTGACCAAATTAATGATTTGGAGCGTGACACTCCATCCCAGTAATTGCATCTTTTCTGATGTTGGTAAACCTTAGTCTGTTCTGCATTTTATTTTGAAGAATTTTAATTTGAATTGGATTGTTTGTGTTCAATTTTCTACCGTGTTCAACTTTTTACCTCAGTTTACTGGCTTTACAGAGTGTTGCTTGCTTGCAAAACTTGAGGTTAGATTTAGGTTAGAAACTTAGGTTAGAAGGTTGCATTTATTTCTGATTATGTTTCAGACTTTTACTGGGGCAAGGGACAATTCAAAGAGGAAAGTTAATGTTAGCATTTTTGTTTTGCTCTGTGTGGCCACTCTTACCACAAGGATTCAGGAAAATAATCTCTATTGACTAATCTCACTGACGTACTCAAAGACAGTTGCACAGTTGTAGGTGCCAACCTACAAATGAAAGCTCTCTCAAGACGACTGTGCCCCATTCAAGTGGATTCAAAGAACTTTTCAGTTTTGTGGTTCCTTGTAGTTTGAAGAGTTTCAAGTAAGACTAGTGGATATGAAAAATAAAGATGGCCTTTATCTTAACATAAATTTTTGTTCTAACTCTTATATATTTAAGGAATACCGTCACTTAATACCAAAGTTTAGCTGATCTATTTGCATTGTTCTCCCCCCATCTGTTGTGTAATTTGAGAAGCAAAATAATGTGGCTCTTCTCTATTCAGTACATAATTGTCAGCTTAACATCACCTTTGCTGATAAGTTACCTGTAGCATCTTCATCATTCAGCTAATAGAAGAATTTCATGTTAGATCTCCAGCCTAGAACTGGTAATAATAAATATTTGATCTATGTTTTCAGATGTTATACAGAATCAGATGTTTTATCACTGACTTGCGTGACATGAAATTTGTTGTTTTGAGGCAGTAAAAGTTAAATGTTGAATATTTGCTGTATAGTTTCCTATTCTTCTTCCAGATTAGCGTTTACAAGGACAGGTGTCCTACGTGTAGGAGGCTTTTTAAATCCTAGACAGTGTGATGCTGAAGCTCTGAGTCTTTGGATTCCATCACGTACGCCTGCTGAAGGCCTTGACCTGGAAACATCCAAGTACATCTTGGCAAATGTTGGTGACCAATTCTGTCAGCTGGTGATGTCTGAGAAAGAAGCTATGCTTCTGGTAGAACCACACCGTAAGTTAATTTTATTTTAGGTAATACTGTCAATACGTTGTTTATTCAGGCAATTTTTAAAATATCAAGTTAATGAACTTTTCTATGTGTGAGTTTTCAATAGATCTTTATCCTGAAGAGCTTTGTTTGCCTTTGAACTGAAACAGCAAATGATTTTCAATAACAGAATCTTCAATGCTCCTACAAAGAAGGCATTTACAGTTTGCTATAAATCAACAGCAGACATCTTGTGCCCACTTTCTTGCAGTAGCTTCATATCCTGTGATTCCTATGTCACTTATAAATCTGTTAATCTTTGTTTGAATGAATCAGAGTCAAGATCAGGTTTATTATCACTGACATGTAAAATTTGTTATTCAGCAGCAGTACAGTGCCAGACTTTATTTTATTTTTGTAACTTTCAGTAATTTTAAAGTGCAAAAGATGAAAAATGAAGTAGTGCTCATGAGTTCATTGACTATTCAGAAATATGATAGTGAAGGGGAAGAAGTTGTTCCTAAAACATTGAGTTAGTTACTTAGTGACTGAGCTCCCACAAACCTCTTGAGAAGAGAATGCTTTGATGTACAAAATTTTTCTTGAAAGGTCAACCCCTTACTTTCAGATTAACCATTATTTCCAGATATCCCAACAAGGGGAAACATCAATCCCCTCTCTGCACTTTCAATCCGCGCGTGTGTATGTATAAAATGGAATTGGATGTATTACTTATAGTTGCAAGAATAAGTTTCTGAGCCTAACTTAGCAGTAACCTGGTTTTCTGCATAAAATGTGGTCTGATTTTCATCTAAGTCACAATATAGACAAACACAATCTACCTAAACTAATAACACACAAACAATTGTACTTTTCATGTCTTTAATGAACACATTGTTTAGTCATTCACAGTCTAAGCTGGAAGAGGTATGTGAACCCTTGTATTTAGTTAACCGATAGAACTTACAATAACCTCCAACAAACATTTCCCGTAACTGCTGATCAGACTTGCACAACGACAAGGAGGAATTTTAGACCATTCCTCCTTACAAAATCGTTTCAGTTCATCAGTATATCTGGGTTATTTTGCATGACCAGCCCTTGTCACAGCATCTCAATTGCGGTACACATCTGGACACTGACTTGGGCATTCCAAAACACGAATTTTCTTTCCAATCCATTCTGTTGTTGATTTATTCTTGTGTTTCGGTTTATTGTCTCATTGCATCATCCAACGTCTATTAAGCTTCAGGTGAAGGACCACTATGCTGATGTCCTCCTGTAAAACATCTTGATACAATTTTGAATGCATTGTTTTCTCAACAATTATAAATTGTCCAGGCCCTCAGGCAGCAGAATAGCCCCAAACCTTGTTCCTTCCACCATGCTTCACAGTTGGGATGAGCTTTTGGTGTTGGTTTGCATTGTCATTTTTCTCCAAACATAGCGGTGTGCATTTCTTCCGTAAAGTTCAACTTTTGTCTCATCTGTCCACAGAACATTGTCCCAGAAGCGTTGTAGAACATCCAGGTGGTCTGTTGCAAACTTGAGACTTGCAGCAATTTTTTTTTGGAGAACAGTAGTTTCCTCCGTGGTGTCCTTCTATGAACAACATCCTTCCTGTTCCTTGTTTCTCTTGTAGTGGACACATGAACAGAAACATCAGCAAGTTCCAGAGATATCTGCAGGTCTTTTACCTTTACCCTTTTCACCACCTTCAGCACTACATGCTGTGCTGTTGTGTGATCTTTGCAGGGTGCCCACTCCTAGGGAAAGTAGCAACAGTAGTGAATATCCTCCATTTGTAGACAGTTTCTCTTACTGTGGACTGATGAACTCTCAGGTCTTTAGAAATGCTTTTGTAGACTTTTCCAGCTTCATTCATCTCTAAAGTTCTTCCTCTAAGGTCCTCTGAAAGTTGTTTTGATTGAGGCCTGGTGCACATAAACAGATCTTTGTTGAGAAGACCAGGCTCTGTCAGTAACCTGACTTTGTGTGTCTTTTTTATAGGACAGGGCACCTCTACGACTCACACCTCTAACCTCATCTCATTAGCTTTTGTAGAAGGCATTACGCTAGCACATACTTTTTTGAACCTGGACTGATTGTTTAAATGGTGTATTCCATATTGCTGAGAAGAAGTACAACTGTCTGTGTGTTATTAGTTTAGGCAGATTGTGTTTGTCTATTATTGTGACTTGGATGAAGATCAGAACACATTTTATAAGCAATTGATTGCAAAGAATTCAAAAACTCTTTCTTGTAACTGTATGATTCCCTGATCCAAATCTGATCTCAATTGTTGTTAGCCATGGTTACACATTTCTAAGTGTTTCAACTTCCTAATTATAGATACCAGCATTTTCCATTCTACTAATCTGTATTTCATATTTCAACCATTTTTACTGTCCCTTTGGACAACTAGCTAAAAGGTGAGGGTGTGACAAAAGTGACAGTTTATCCTTCAAATCATCCATTCTTACGCCATGGCAAAAGTGAGCATAGCAACAAGACACAAGATGGTCATCCTGTATCAGTAAGATATCTTCCAAGCAGAAATTTTGCAGCAGGCAGGAGTTTCACAATGTGCTGTGCAGGCTGAAGAAGCACAAAGAAACAGGCAACATTGAGGACCAGTAACGCAGTGGTCGATCATGGAAACTATCTGCAGCAAATGAGAGGTACATAAAACGAATGACCCTTCTAAATCGGAAGAAGTCCAGCACTATTGACTCTGAGCTCACAGAAACCACTGGCATCCAAGTACACCCCTCAACAGTCTGGAGAAGTCTTGTCAGAAGTGGTCTTCATGGGAGAGTTGCTGCCAAAAAGCCACTCCTCTGAGGTGTAAACAAAGCCAAGAGACTCAACTACATACAAAAACACAAGCACTGGGGTACTGAACAATGATAGCAAGTGCTCTGGACTGATAAGTCAAAATTTTAAATGTTTGGTTCAAATGGGAGGCAGTTAGTTGAAGAGCTAGAGAGTGTTACATGTCTGCAGCCAACAGTGAAGCATGGTGGAGGTTCCCTGCAGGTTTGGAGCTGCATTTCTGCAAACTGAGTTTGGTGATCTGCATTCTGAATGCTGAGAAGTACAAGCAGATCCTTGTCTATTGCAATACCATCAAGGAGGCATCTGATTGGCCCCAACTTCATTCTGCAACAGGACAATGACCCTAAGCACATGGCCAAGGTCATAAAGAACTACCTTCAGCAAAAAGGAAAAACAAGGAGTTCTGAAACAGTTGGTATTGCCTTCACAGAGTCCTGATTTCAACACCATCAAGGCTGTTTGGGATTACCTAGAGAGACAGAAGCAAGCAAGATGGGCAAACTCTGCAGAAGAACTGTGGCAAATTCTCTAAGATGTTTACTGCAACAACTTACCAACTGATTTTCTTATGAACTGCACAACTCTGCCTGAGAGAATTAATTCAGTTTTAAAGGCAAAGGGTGGTCACACCAAATATAGATTTAATTTTAGCTTTTTACTGTTTGGTGCTCTTTATAGTAATTTTTTGATATCTAGAAACTTCTCATTTCATTATTTTTGAAAGCATCTGTGCTTTACAGAATCTTTTTACATGTGCCTCAGACTTTTGCACAGTACTGTGTGCATGTGTGTATTCATATTATGTACATACATATATATGCAAGTGTGCGCACACAGTTTCCAGTTATGATGAAAGATTATTGACCATGAGTGTTAACTCTCTTTTTTCTCTCAGTAGATAATACCTGACCAACTGATTGTTCCAATGTTTTCGATTTTCATTTCTTTATATATGGAATTTATGGTACAATAATATTGTCCACGTTGAAGTAGATCACAGGTATTTTGCCAAGGAATATGAAATTAAAATTCAGTAGTGGATTTCAGGAGACATCCCCCCGTTATATCCCCCCTCACAGTCCTCGGCAGCCCTGTGTCCACTGTGGAGAACTTCAGGTTCCTGGGAACCACCATCTCTCAGGATCTGAAGTGGGAGCAGAACATCAGCTCCATCCTGAAGAAGGCCCAGCAGAGGATGTACTTCCTGCGGTTCTTGAGGAAATATGGTCTGCCTCAGGAATTGCTGCTGCAGTTCTATACTGCAGTCATTGAGTCTGTCCTGTGCACCTCCATCACTGTGTGGTTTGGAGCCGCCACCAAGCAGGATAGAACCAGACTACAGCGCACAGTGAGGTCTGCCGAGCGCATCATTGGAGCCTCCCTGCCCTCTATTGTGGACTTGTACTCTTCCAGGTTGAAGAAGAGGGCAGGGAACATCATAAAGGACTCCTTCCATCCTGCGCACGGACTGTTTGAACTGCTTCCGTCTGGTAGGTGCTTCAGATCCCTCCAGACTAAGACTAATAGGCACTAAAGTTTTTTCCCTACTGCGGTCATTTTGCTGAACAGTTAACTGTCGGCTAACTATTACTTGGATTGCACTACTTGTATGTATAATCTATATTTTCATTTATATTTATCATTATTATTGTTATGAGCAGAGAGACAACATCTGCCGGAAGTAAATTCCTTGTATGTGTACAGGTACTTGGCGATTAAAGACTGATTCTGATTCTGATGTTTGTACCTTGTGTTATTTTGTGGTCAATACAGATTAGTTTGGGAAACCCAGAGCTCATATGTTTTTTACAGAAGTCATTTGGTAACCTTGCACCTAAATATTCAAAAAACATTTATTTTTATTATCAAAGTACGTATATAGAATACAACTCTGGTATTTGTCCTCTCGCAAGCACCCACAAAGCAAAGAAGCACCATGGAATCCTTTCAAGAAAACCCCAAATACCCAACACATGCAAAAGAACAAATTTTGCAAATGGCAAAAAATAATCAAACGACATATAGAATATCAAACATCACACTAGGAGTCCAATAGTATTCAGTTTAGTTCAGATCAATGCCATGCTGGTAATCCAGTGCAGGCTGTAGGGTCATTCTTTGCTGAAGCACCCCATTGCACATCCACCCCAATCAAACCACTCACAAAACAAAAAAAAAGAGTAACAAGAATCCAGATACACATGCATCATGGACCTAAGTCCCCTAAAATGAGTCCACAGCCTCACCAATCAATCCTTGCAATGTGGGTCTTCCTCCGACAGCAGCTAGCAAGAGGAAGGGAAGGACTAGTCCAGGGGTCAGCAACCTTTACCACTGAAAGAGCCACTTGGACCCGTTTCCCACAGAAAAGAAAACACTGGGAGCCGCAAAACCCGTTTGACATTTAAAATGAAATAACACTGCATACAACGTTTTGTTTTGCCTTTATGCTATGTATAAATAAACTATAATGTGTTGCATTTATGAAATTGATGAACTCCTGCAGAGAAAACGAAATTACATTTCTGCATGCAACAAAAACATTTTGAACTCCGAAAAAAAGACGTTGGGTTGAAGGTTACTTTTAAGTAAAATACTCAACGTCTATTTGAGTCCTTCTTGTATTTATGAAAAACGCCAAACTTAAATTTGCCGCCAGCAGCAAACCAAAAATAACGTCAGCCAGCTGTCAACCTGAAAAATAAAAGGACTATTTCACTGAACAATGAAAACATATGAATATACGTAAAATAATACGCAATTAAAATATTTATCATACTTCTTCAGGTTGACTCACACCTGACAATGCAGTCGTATTCAGTAGGGATGGATCGATGCTTAGGGGAGTGACCGGGAAGGATAATGTGTTTTTTTCCTCTCTGAACTCACAGAAGCGTTTCCCAAACGATGTTTGCATTGCGATGATTGCAGAATGTAAATACTCCGAATTTATCATGTCGTGACATTGTTTGAACTCTCTCAAATTGGGCAAGTGAGACAATGTGCCTTTCTGTAAATCTCTGGCAAGCAACGTCAACTTGCGCTCGAATGCAAAACATCCTCCAACATGTGCAGGGCTGTACGTCCTTACCCCGTTGAAGAGCTGTGTTCAGCGTGTTCAGGTGCGCTGTCATGTCTACCATGAAGTGTAGCTTTTCCAGCCACTCTGGCTGTTCCAGCTCAGGAAAGTTGAGCCCTTTGCTGCCCAGGAAAGTTTTCACTTCTTCCAGACGCGCGACAAAGCGTTTCAGCACCTCCCCTCTGGACAGCCAGCGATAAAAACACGTTGTAGCGGTTGCTACACGCAGTCAGTAAACTGCAGTCAAAGATAGCTTTATTCGAACTAAACAGCCTTGCTTTTAAGCCTCCCTCAACCCGCCCCCCATGGGCGCGGATGCTGCAAAAGACACGTACTCACAAACCCCCGTAGGCTATCTCCCTTAGCCTGAACGCTGGCTAATTGTGAGCCGGTTCGGATGTGTCAGGAAATGCGTCGCCACAACGTCTTATTTAGATTGTACAAGATCACCATAATCTTCAAATTTAGATTTACATTTCAAAAACTAACAAACTAACATAAAATACATATTAATTAAATACTGACCATGTAGCGGTGTGCTACACGCAGCGCTAAAATTACGACACGGAGTCGGTAACTGCAGTCGAAGGAAAAAAACTTTATTCGAAATCTTCAGCCTCACTTTTAAGCCTCCCTCAACCTGCCCCCCCCCCCCCCCCCCATGGCGCAGAGGCTCCAAAGCTCTGTGCTCGCAAACCCCCGTAGGCTATCTTATTGTGAGTCGGTTCGGATGTGCCAGGAAAAGGGTCGCCACAACCAATTATTTCCCAAAGCAACAGGGAGCCGCAGCACAGACGTAAAAGAGCCACATGTGGCTCCGGAGCCGCGGGTTGCCGACCCCCGGACTAGTCAAACACAGGCAGACAGCACCCAACACCTGGTGTCCTCCAGTCTTGCTCATGCCTCAATCAGAGAGAAGCAGTGGAGTCAATTGTGGACTTGCGCTGTCTCTAGGCAACACACTATGCGCCAAACCTCACTGAACTCTGTCAGAGATGGCAAAATGCAAGATCATTCAGGGCCCAAAACAGCTCATTAATATGTAAATCACAGGTTCCAATCACACACAGCTTAGTAGTAGAAACGTATTTGAAAGAAGTAGTAGTGAAAAAATAGTTTTGTGAATTGTCTGCAGGGTGTTGCTATTGATTGTGCTGTTCGCTAGGACCAACTTGTTTCTGATTCGAAGTTTAAATGTTTTGCTATTGCTGTGCATCATTGGTCTGCAAGAGGAGGGGATATTCTAAGACAGCATGACTGGTATAGGAGCTGTCTACTGCAGACAAGATGGTTTATGCCATTTGAAAGGAGTTTTTCACTGTCTTGGAAAGTTACAAATTGTTTGATGAGTAAGTGTCCTATGTAATTTCTCATTGGTAGACATGTAGAATTTGATAATGGGATGCCACTGAGGCCAGCAGTGCTCCAAACTTAGAGGTGACTATTTATTATTTGTTGATATCAAGCAATTTTTACTAGTGTATTTCAATCTACTATAAATATTTCTCCAACAAAGGGTGATATCTAGTTTGTGAGTGCATATGTGAACTGTGATAGTGATATTAATTAGAAAATCTCCCTTAACGTTTTTATCCTCAGAAGTTCAGAAAAATAGCCTGTAAATTCAAAGTTTAACAACTAGAATTGAGCTGGGCACTCACAACGAGTGCACATGATGCACTTTTTATACTTTCTACAGCAGTTACTTAACAGAGTCAAATATTGTAAATACTAAGAGTAACAAGTGCTAGTAACTCAACTGAGCAAAGGTTTCACCCTTAACCCTTCCATTCTTTACCCCAACATGAAATTTGTTCTTTGCTCCTCCTTCTCTACCCTTTTATCTACTGAATGCTTTCAGGCCTTTAGCTTCCATCTTCTCTTATTCCCTCCACCCCCCCCCCCCAATTCTCTCTCCCCCATCCCCAAATTAGGCAAGTAGTTGAACTTCTTTAAATGACAATTCTCCCATCTGATTGCACAATTTCCTTAACAGGATTGGACTGAACAAATCTTGTTGCCCAGTATCATACAGACATCGTTTGCATTTTCATTTCTGCTGTATACTCTCCCACAAAGGATATTTCCAGCTGACTTCATTTTCACATTGTGCTACTCCCCACTTGCACTGTGTAGCATTGCCAGCTATGGTCTCCACTGGTCACGTTTCTGCATTTTCATCTGGCTGCTTTATCCCTTAATCAACGCAGTTAGCTTCATTCTTTGAATTCCATTTCTTTCAATGTTTTTCTTCCATTCTCATCTCTGATTCTTCCATCATTATTCTTTTATCCTGGTTAAATGGAAAACGTATTATTATTCTTGATAGTGAGTCTTTCAAATTCAGAATAGCAATGAGCATTTGCAAAGGCACTATAGCCAATTATATAGGGTTCTGCGATAACATGCTAATTCATGCCAGGTATGGACAGGAACCTATATTAGTATATTCAGAGGATCAATTGATCAGTATTAGTGACGTTGCAATGACACTCAGCAGAAAAATTGAAAATTATGAAAACTATTTTGAGCAGTATGTTCAGAACTTGTAATTTAAATACCTGCTGGCTACTTGAGAGTGAGGAGAAGGCTTAAGCTTTGAACCTGTTGTGCTAAAGTTGAACAGCAGCAGCACCTAATGTAGGGGAAGAAAGATCAGTAATGCAAAGGAGATGAGTCCTACTGAAGGTAATGTAATCTGACATTACTTTTGGGTGTGATTTCAGGTACCAGCGTGTGATCAGAAAGTCAGAATGTGTCATATTTATGACACAGGAAGTTAAATAAAACAAACAAATTTGGGCCTCATCCAATGATGTCTTATGATTTCCACACTGCTCAAAACAGGTACAAACATTTGCCTGCTATATCTGATGGCTGGTATAGTGACTTAAATAACACTGGAATAGCTTCCCCAATATCAAAAGTAGATTTAACAATTGTAGATAAAAGGTGAACATCAATTCAGAATGTTTTGCAGAGCTGGGAAATAATACATAAAATTGCAGTTTGAGCCAGTTTATGAAAATTACTTGCATAATAGACTTTGATAGGTTCTTTAAATTCTTGTTAATATGACCAAAGACTGCTGATGAGAATTGGCTCATTTCTGACAAGTTGTAATTAATTGCTACAGATACAACGTCTCTTACTTGGGCCGTGGCATTTTACAATGAAAGTACATGGCATGGATTCTTTAATGTAATTTGATGCTCAATTGAGGTGAAAGCAAATTATAAAAGATTGGCAATCCTTGACACTTCCAGCTTTTCTGTTATTTTTTTCCATGAGCTCTTAATACTGTTGTTTATTATTTTTACCTGATTGTCTCTGAACTGAGTTGACAGTTAAAAGTAAGTCATTTTTATGGATATTAGTAAAAACTGAGTATAACATTTTTCTTCCCTCAAGGGCATCAGTAGACCAGATGACTGGTTTATATAAGTCTGGTTCACACTTACTGTTACTGATAAAAGCTTTTTATTCTGTTTCTTTAATAAAGTGAATTTAAATTCTCTAGCTACCTTTTGTATTTTTGAACTCTCAGAATTAGTAATGACTTCTGGATACTATTTAATGGTAATGGTACCATACACAGTTTCTAGTAATACAGAGTTGTGCAAAAAAAAAAATTCCCCCACCCCCATCCAGATGAAAGATGCAAGATTGTGTGGGGTATAGATTGGGTTAATGCAAGCAGGCTTTTCCCATGGGACCATGAGAGGGAGTTTCATTCAGGGTTGCAAGAGTGTGAAAATAGCTGCCAGCATAAGTGGTGGATGCGGGTTCGATTTCAATATTTGAGAGAAATTGGATATGAGCGCTGTGGTCCGGGTGCAGCTTGCTGGCAGATTAATGGTTTGGCACTGACTAGATGGGCTGAAGGGCCTGTTTCTGTGCTGTAGTGTTCTATGACTCTAACCAAAGTACTTTCTTTTGAAGGTTTGCATTGGATCTACCCATACGAACCTGTGGCCTGTTCTGTCCTCTACTTTCCTCTATTGCCTATTGTGGATTGATTGTTGTGTTCTTTTTACTTTTAAGAGCAATTGGCATGGAAACGGGCAGTACGCGGTATTCGAGAGATGTGTGATGCTTGTGAGACAACACTCTTTAACATCCACTGGGTCTGTCGCAAATGTGGTTTTGGTGTATGCCTTGATTGCTACAGGATGAGGAAGAGTCGACCGCCGCAAGGTATGTGAAATGCAAAGAAACTTGTGATGCTGTGGTAGAGCCATTCCCTTCTAGTGCTCACACTTAGACCTAATTAGTTAATGTAAATTTATTATGAAGAAGGTATGATTGGTTACCAAGTGCCACGTGTGAAGGATCAATCTCATTGATAAAGCAGGCAACTTTCAGTAGCATTTCTTGTAATCTGTTTAAAGAAGTTTGTAAACTTCTCATGTAGCATGTTTATACCAGCCTGAGGTTTTTGGGCTTGGAAGATGCTGATATGTCAAATTTTTGCTGTAGTAAGGAAATAAATCTACTTGATCTGAACGGGGGTCCAGCATGGGGAGTGAAGAGGTTTATTCAAAAAGAGGGTTGAGGAGTGAGAATTATTTGAATTAAATTTAGATGCTTCACAATAAGGCAAAAGTAATTATTTAAAAGGGATAAAAAATAATGAAATCTGGATTATCCTGGATGTGGTGCAAACACCCCATGAGGCATTCATATGTGTTTGTGGAATTCTGACTTCATGATTCCATTTTGCATGGAGAAAAGTTTCTAAAAATTGCATTCCAGAAAGATAAGATAAAACCTTATTTATCCAGGAGGAGTTATTGTTGTAAGGTTGCTTAGTCAGAAATGTATACTTTAAAATGCAAAATGTAAATATTGAGGTATGAAAAAAAATGAAAACTGCATTTAAAAAGTAATAATGCAAAATGCAGATGTGCAATAAAATCATATACTTGAGAAGTTGTAGAGTCTTACAGCCACAGGGAGAAAGGATCTCCTGTGGCGTTCAGTGGTGCACCTCAATGGAATCAGCATGTTACTAAAGGTGATCCTCTGTTTGTTTAGTGTGTCTTGGAGGAGGTGAGAAGGATTGCTCATAATGCTCCGTAGCTTATGTAGCATCCTCCTGTCAGACACGACCACCAGGGAATCCAGTTCCACCCCCAGAACAGAACCAACCTTCCTGACAAGCTTGTTGATTTCCTTGGCATCAGCTGCTCTCGTCCTGCTGCCCCAGCATTGAGTCATAGAACATCTGCAGCACTGTACGGCAGACTTTGAATGACCTGTGCCTCCTCAGGAAGTACGGTTCGCACTGTCCTTCAAAATGTCTCAGAAGTGCAAAATAGTGGAGCAACGAAGAGAATGGGCAACTGCTTGCAGAAAGGAAGGAGGTGACAAGCATCTAGTGGGTTTGCTCATTAAAATGGAGAGCATAAAAGCATAAACAAATAACTACAGTCAGAAGAGTAATAAAGCAAGGAGAACTATTAATCTTGGGAATATGAGCAATTGATGCAGATTCCATGTCTTGGTGAAATATCTGTTTGTTTTCAGCTGGAATTGAAAGTTTTGAATGATAGTTCACCCTCATGGTGCCACTTTAAAACACAATATCAAATGGTGACAAAATCTGAAAAATGTGAGTAAGCCATGGTTTATTTAGGGTTATTCATTGGTTGTGGACACCACTAGCAAGGTCAGCATGTACTGCCCATCCTTAATCGCGCCTGAGTGTTGGTCTGTTACATTCAAATACTGAAATCTGAGGAAGATACCAGTGTCAAGAATTCCAGGATATTAACCCTAGTGATAATGAATGCATGGTTTCTAAGCTGGTTGCTGCTGAAGAAGTTTTAGTAAGTTACTGGAGTACATCTTATAGATCCTACACATCACAGTTAGTGAGCACTGAGGGAAGAAATAAATACCTAAGACGTTAGATGGAATAAAAATCAAGCAGGCTTATTTGCTTTTGATGATGTTGTTGTTTGCATTTTATTGGAGAATCACTTTCCAAGCAGAAAGGCTTTGGGATTTGGGACTAGGCAGTCAGTTTGTAGGAAAGTGATCCACTTAATGCTGGGTACCCAAACTACGACTTTGTAGCCAAAGAATTGATGTGATTGTTCGAGTTGGCACTGTCCTCAATAATATTGACGGCTGATTCAGTTATGGTGATCTGTGAATCGATGTGGGAAGTAAATGTTGGAAATAGTGAGTGTCTATTTTGTCTGGTGCAATATCTGCCGATGATTTGCTGTTTTAGTAACTGAAAAAATGTAAATTTCACTCTATATCTGCAAATATCCCCACTTCTGACGATAATGCTGGAAAGATGGGCATAGATGTTGTGAATGTACAAATGAAATACAGAGCATCAGATTTGGTTGGGAAGATGAGTTGAGATATAGCAACTGATTAGTGTTGGGACTTGCCATCTGAGGCACTCCGAGATGAAATGCATGGCAAAAAAAAATGGAGCTCTGGATGTTGGCCAGCTATTCCAACCAAAACTGCATCGAACAGCAATAGATGGAACAGGCAAGGAGAAATGGCAGAAATCCTTAAGAAAATAGTACGTGTGGATTTGTGGATCAAGGTACTGAAGTATAGATTCAATTCTGTTCTGATCTAGAGTACAGATGCCTGAGCATTACTGGGAATTCAGTAACGAGTCACTGGATTGATTCCTGTGAGAAGTATGGTTTAGCAATCTGGGCATAGAGTCTCAGAAAAATGATAAAAATTCATTGAATCAGATAAAACTGCAATTGAATGATACAGGAATGATGTTTCCCAGGGCTGAACAGGTGTCACAGTCTTAAAATAAGAGTCAGTGTTCAAGACAAATGGGAAAGAAAAAGCTTCTCCCAGTCTGTAGGGAATCTTCAGAATTCACTAATCGTGATAAGGCGACCCCTTGAAGTATTAAGGGGTATGGAGCATATTCAAGACCAGAGGTCCCCAATCTTTTTTGCACCGCGGACCGGTTTAATATTGACAGTATTCTTGCGGACTGGCAGATGGGGGGTGGGGGGGGTGTTCAAGAAGGGTTGTCAAATACGGGACACTTGTGTTTACTCCGAGAAAGACTACCATGACCATGAAGCCTTGCGCAGTCACCTGTGTGCGCATGCGTAACGTGTGCGTACATGACGTGCGCATGCGTGTATGTGCCGTTTTTTTCTCTACAAATCAGTTTTGCCTTGATTTTCCTGATTCTGTTAAGTGAAACTACACTGTACATACATTATTTCTACTTGATATAGGCTGTGCATTTATCATATCATTCCTGCTTTTACTATATGTCATTGTTAGTTTAGGTTTTATGTGTTATTTGGTATGATTTGGTAGGTTATTTCAAGTTCAACAGTGCGTGACAGGGAGTGAGGAAAGGTGCAGCTGACTCATACCGTTTCCTCGCAGCCGGGTAGCACATGCTTTGTGGCCCGGTGGTTGGGGACCACTGTTCAAGGCAGATTGTTAGAATTTTGTATATTGATAGAATCTGGAGTGGGGAAAGTACAGGAATGTTCAGTTTAAAAAAAAGAACTATAATCATAGTTAAAGCTTGGTCCTTGTCTTCCCTTAAAAGTGACTGAGTTCACTAGAAATTCTATTATTACTGGAAAATCTGTTATAATATCTCTTCTAAAGAAAAGTAAACTAATGTGTATTAATAGAACAACTGAGGAGCTGGTCAGAGTGGATTTTGACAGATATTCACATTAATAGTAGAATCTAGGGTCCAACCCTCAGAATAAAGGGCATCCCTTTTAGAACTAAGATGAGGAGGAATTTTTTCAGCCAGAATATTGTGTCTGTAGAATTCAATTTTATGGAATGTTGTAGGGGCTAATTGGTGTATTTAAGGCAGAGGTTGACTGGTTCTTGATTATTAAGATCGTTGAAGGTTACAGGGAAATGGGGTTGAGAAAATTCAGCCATGACTGTATAGTGTGGATACTGGATGGGCTGTATAATTTTTTTCCTATTGCTATGGCCTTATAACCTTCAAGAGTCCAGAAAATTGACAGTCAGTCCATCACTAAAGTTTGATTGTATGTAATTTAAAACATGAAAGATATTTTGGATGTGATCTAAGGTTAGTTTATAAAAACGTATTTTTATATTGAAGCTATTCTCCTTCCCAAGTGTTATGGGAATACTGTAAAAATGAGCACTGCAATATCAGTTCATTCTGTGTTGAATTGATTCTTTTTTTTCCTCTGCTTCTCAGTGGATGATGACAGTCTTGAAGATGAAGTTTTCTCTTGGCTGAAATGTGCTAAGGGACAGACCCACGACCCTGCAAACCTAATGCCAACACAAATTATTCCCAGCACTGGTTAGTATGTGATTTGTTTGTGCATGAAAAAGCTTACACTTATTTTTTAGTTTAAAGGATTGTTCTTTTGCTCCAGGTGACTACACATTTTTAAAAATTTCTTTGAACTGGTTCTTTATGCTGGCACATTCTCCAATATATTGATGTCTTAACTGAAAATTGCTTTAAAAGTTAATTTTTGTTTGGATAGTTACAGATTGTATCACTATGTTCAAAACTATATCTTATTTTGTGACTTAAATTTAGAAAAGAATTTAGCTTTTTTCATACTTGGCAAAATTCTGGAGGATATTCTTCCCTCCTGAATTTGTCAAAGCTGCTCTGATCAGAAGCAATTAGATAATTGGCTGTGCACTTATGATATCAGGAAGTCAAAAAGTAAAGAGCTGGTTAAAGAATATGTGTACTGAATGAAATTTGTGACATTTGGTAAAAATTTAAATGTAAAAGTTAATGCAGATATTGATTAGCAACACAGCTACTTAAGTTCCTTTCTCCTATCCCCACCTTGCAATGTGAATTTTTTTGAGGGTGAGACAGAGCTTTTTTACGCATAGAGCTACCATAATAAGTCATATTCGAATGTTAATTGTTCTGTGTAAACCAGAAAAGATTTTTTTTTGTTTCTTGCTGTTTTGTTGCATCTAACAATGGGATTTGGAGAGTGAGTTTATTTGCAGGTCATTGTTGGGTAGTTATTGTCAAATTTACATAACCATATATTAAAACCACCATTATTGTAAGCAGTTCCTTAAAAATGTGATAATTACTGGGATTTATGGTTCATCATTGAAACGTTCACACAACGTATGGGCTCACTTTCAGGAACTTTTCATCTCATGTTCTCGATATTTATTTGCTATTTATTTTTTGTATTTGCAGTTCGTTGTCTTTTACACGCTGGTTGAACACCCAAGTTGGTGTGATCTTTCATTGATTCTGTTAATGGTTATTACTCTATTATGGATTTATTGAGTATTCCCACAAGAAAATGAATCTCAGGGTTGTATATGGTGACATATACTGAATTTCAAAGGTTCAGAGCTCCAGTTTAATGTCAGAGAAATGTACACCAAATACATTCTGAAATGCTTTTTCTTTGCAAACATCCACGAAAACAGAGAAGTGCCCCAGAGAATGAGTGACAGTTGAATGTAAAAACCCCGAAGTGCCCCCTAGCTCCCCTCCCCCCACTGGCAAAAAAAAAGCAAGCATCAAGCGCCGAGCACTTAAGCATGAGCAAAGCAATAGCAAAGACACAGACTTGCAGCTAGCCCAAAGACTTCACGTTTCACCCGGTATTCGACATACCACAGGTTCTCTCTCTCCCTAATAAGGGAGAAAGAAGCGTTCCCATTTTCCCAGCAAGTGAGGAGACATAACAAACAACTCACTGGTTTATGATGTTAAAAGTCCGTTGTGTCACTTTTTTCAAACTCTGTGCTTGAAGATCGCAAAGATCCTGGGTCTTCAGGCCCACAGCAGTAGATTTTCTGACTCCCCCAGTGACACGCAGGTCTCCTGCCATGACACTGACCTTCGATCCACCCGTCTCGAGAGCCCCGAGATCTTAGGCTACTGAATTTGAGCCTGACTCTCAGGCCGAACCCTTGGCCTGCCGAACAATGGCCAGTTATGGAACCCCGAGAGTGGGTCCCAGTCTCGCAAAGAACTGAAGTCAGCGTGTAACTTCAGGTCAGAGTCTTCAAAAGAACCCTGAAAGGGAAAAATAAAGATATTAAAGATAGAAATAGAGCTGTTTCCAAAGATGCAAGCTAAGAGTTGCTGCTTAGCACTATTTTAACTTCGCTCTGCCTCCCAGGTCATAAATTTACTTTGAACTTCCCAGATATTAATTCTGTAATTGAATACAATCAATTTATCTGAGACCCAGCAGTTCATCCTTATTCTTTCAATTGTCACATCTGAAGGGGCGTTGAGCTCACACCGGGTAGATAGTATCTTGGATTGCAGTTTGAAACTGGGACTTTTGATCAGATCCCACTTTGCTTTGCCTTAAGCGGTGTTATTAAGTTTTGTGGCATTGTTGGTTATTCTCTGCACCTGCATCCTTTGCTTGATTTCTGAGCACGTGAGTATATCTTTGCTGTGACTTTATTACACTACACACATTACATTCTGAAGTTGTATGGGTTTTATTACTTGAGCTATATTGAGCATTCAGTGACTTTCAAAGGGCTTCATTAAGAAATATAAACAAGAAATTCTGGAAATAATTGGACAGAATGTCTAATGAAATGGAAAATTTTGCATTCTGGGTCAAGAAGTTCTGATGAATTGATTATCAAACTGGGGCATAATTTTTCTGCAGTTGCCTATACAGAGTAGTTTCCAGCATCTGGACACTGTTTTTGCTTCAAAAATATGATCTGATTATTTTTGAAAAGATTAATTTTTTTAATCAACAGCTCTATATGATATTGGAGACATGGTCCATGCAACAAGGGGAAAGTGGGGTATCAAAGCAAATTGCCCTTGTATCACCAAGCAGCTCAAGCCTTTACCCAAGCCAGCACCACCAAATGGAGTATCACAGGTAATTCAAATTCATCATTGTTACTCAGCACCAAGTTTTCAGGAGGAGCCACTTTAAAGTCTACAAAATTCTATTTCAGTGTACAAAGTGAAATGTTGGTTAGCATTATTAAAATTTGAACATAATGGCAGTTTTGGAATAGAGAGAAGTTTGTTCCAGTTTAATCACTGTGTGGTGAACAATGTTTATTTGAGAATAGACTTCCATTGAGGTTGTGAGTAGGTGCTTCTATCAGAATTAGACATAACTGGATGTGGCAAGGGAAAGGATTGATAGAAAGGATGCAAGATGTCTGATGTGATACATGAAGGGGAAAGGTGGTGAGTGATTGAGGTAAACTTTCATCTTTTGCATATACTTGTGCATTTATGTATCCTATGAATGAGTTTTTATAATATGTAGATCCCACCCTGGTTTACATATGTGTGTTTTGTTTACAAGAATAAAATCAATAGTGGTTCAAGTAGAAGAAATTAGTTATCAAAGCAAACTTGGTTCTATGATGAAATAATTCCATTGCTATTGGCATTAGTTTTCCAGCTTATTATTGCTGTAAAATTCTTGGAGGGAATTGAAAAATCTTCTTCCAAAAGACACAGGCACCAGTGTTTGTGTGCCAAGAGTACATGTAATGGTGAAAATCATAGATTTGGGTAGTAGGGAAAAAAGACTGGCATTGAAAAAGAGCTTAATTCAAAATTTAAGTTTGTTTAATGTCATTTCCAGTGCATAAACCTAAAGGAGAATGGAATAATTCTTCTCCAGATCCAATGCAGTACAGAAAAAACAGTAAGATAAAGAGCAGTAATCTTAAAAACAATAAATATAAATACATAAGATAGCTTATACACATATGTCCATAAAATGATGCTAGGCCCAGGAGTGTCTATACATAAGGTGACACTAAAAGGAAACGATAAAATTGTGGTGCATTGGGTTAGTGGTTGGAGGTGTTGCTCAGCCTTAATGCTTGGGCAAAGTAACTATTTGAGTCTGGTGGTCCGATATGAATGCTATGTACTCTCATTCCAGATAGGAATGGGTCAAACAGAACATAAGCATAGTGGGTGGTATCCTTCATGATATTACTGGCCCTTTTACGGCATCTTTCTGTATGTATGTCCTTGATAGTGAGTAGACTGGTGCTGGTGATACGTTGTGCTGTTTTGACTACCTGTTGTAGAACGTGCTGTCTGCTGCAGTGCAGCTTCTGTACCATGCAGTGATGCAGCATGTTAGGAATCTCTGTACTGCACATCGGTAGAAGGATATGAGTATGGACATGCATAGTCCAGCTCTTTTCAGAAAGTAGGGATGTTGGTGAGCTTACCTGATTGTGCAGGTTGTGTTCTGGGACCATGAGAGGTGGTGCGATATGTGTGCTCTCAGGAGTTTGAAACTGTTTTCACTACTGTGTTGCCAATGTAAAGAGGGATGTTCAAGTGCCAAAAATGGTCGAAGTACTATTAAATATTCTGGTAAGTATTTAATATTCTAAGTTTCATTCAATGCGGTGTGCTTAAACAATGGCAGTCACCATTTTCAAGAAAATAAGCTTGATCTTTTAGTAGAGCAGAAGAATTTAAGGAGTAAATGTTCATAAACTTTAAGTTTATGAACATTTAAATCTCCATCTCATTAATGGTCTCCGTCGGTCGTGGTCGACCATGGGTACTGTGCCTCTGGTAGTCACTGGGAGTGGCTTCTCCAGGGCGCAAGCCAGGGCAGAGTTGATCTGGAGATCCGACTGTTGTCCATGCAGTGGGACACCCCTCTCCATGCTGATGACAGGTCCAAAGGAACGACGTAAGTCGATAGTTTGGTGCCAGCAGTATCGCAGGAGTTGCCGTGCTGGTGCTGGGTACAGCAGTCAGCCACCTTCGGGACGCCGACTCCAGATTTTTCCTTGGGGTTTACTCCCTAAGCCTTTCCTGTGAGTAGGTATAGCCGCAAGGCAGCAGAGGTTTGAAATCTTTTTCCCTCTTCTAGATAAGCTACCATCCGTGGTTAACGAGCCCCATCTGCCCAGAGCAACTGGTTTTAAGGTGCCAGTAGCCCGCCTTTGCCCCTTCTCCTGTCAGTAAAAACAGCTCCGTCAGGCATAAGAACTATGCCACACGTGAAGGCCAGGAGTTAGACTTGGTTGTCGGAGGCTGCTGGAGACGCATGCCAGGAAGAGCATTTGTTTAGCAGTGTGAGCTCATCCCCACTACCACCCTTAGTCTGTGACTACCCTTGGAGCATCTCATTAATCATGCACAAAACTGTCAAAGCCTATTGTTAGGAAATGCAGACATTTGTCACTCATACAGTGTAAGTCCCTTCAGAACTACCTGCCACAGCGGGTTTGCCTAGGTCTGCAAAGTGCTGCATTCAGTATGGAGCTTCAAGTTCTAGGACTAGTCATAAGATTGTTACCTGGTGTGGAAAAAATGGAATTGAAAAAAACATTTGAACTTGAATTTTTATTTTCTAGAACACTGTAAAAATATGTTAAAATAAAAGGTTTGAAATTCTTATTTGAAGCAACAAGATAGTAGGAAGAATAGTTTTCAGCAAAGGTTCAAAACCAAGAGGGTTTAAAATTAAGTCTACAGGATTCAGAGCAAAGCAGGAGAATAATCCTGAGGTTATATAATTCACTGAAACGTTAATTGTTGAATCAGAAACAAGATACATTTTAATGCTCGAATTGTATGGATGGATAAGGGATGTGAGAAATTATAAATAGAAGAATTTGGTCATATGAAAGGTTAAGACTGTGGCCTTTTTTCTGTGCTGTAATTGCTGAGCATTTAAGTGTGAGAGTTTGTAGAACAGTAAGAGTGATTGAGTGTTATTTTGAATTCTGAACTCTTTTAGCTTTCAAGCAGTCTTCCAAATCCTGCTCCTGCAGTTATTTCAAATGAAGTGTCTATAAGTGGAGGCTCTGTGATGTTACCTCAATCAGATGGCATTTTACCAGAGGCGAAACCAGAGTCAGCAGACATGCGTAACTGTGAAGCTGGAGAAGGCAATAATGTTATCCTGGGTGATAATAATTGCAATAACATGAGCTTTACAAGTGACAATGAAGCATTTTCCACCACATCGACACTGAAGGATGCAACACTGAGTTCAGCAGACACTACATCTGCGTTGCACTGGTTGGCTGACCTGGCCACACAGAAAGCTAAGGAGGAGAAAAAAGGTAAGGGTCCTTTTATATTCTATTTCCTGAGAATTTCTCTGTTCTGAAACTCTTAGTGTAATTGAAAGAGATACTATGCTAATCATTTCTTTGGCATTAACGTGAAAGCTACAAGGTACTGTTTTTATACAATT
Organism: Hypanus sabinus; assembly: GCF_030144855.1. Taxonomy (NCBI): domain Eukaryota; kingdom Metazoa; phylum Chordata; class Chondrichthyes; order Myliobatiformes; family Dasyatidae; genus Hypanus; species Hypanus sabinus. The sequence goes on from NC_082720.1 coordinate 19,613,037, forward strand.
ATTTTTTGATTCTGTCATTACTCCCCAATGCTTTCCAGCCATAACATTATCAGACTTTTACAGGGAGGGCTGGTTTAAATAAGAACTCAGTCGAATTTTAGCCCAGATAACTCAGATTATGATCACAGTATCTGTTCACTTCACTTTGCAAATAAACAAACTGCTGGTGGAATTCAGAGGGTTGAGTAGGATTTGTGGTGATGGGGAAGGAATTGTTATTGTTTGGGATGAGCCCCCTGTCTCTGTCTGACATTAGTCCTGATGCAAAACAGCAAAAGTTCCTCTTTTCCTAGAGATGCTGTTCAACCGGCTGAATTCTGAATTCTTCCCACACAGTTTTTTTTGCTGTAGATTCTGGCATCTGCAGTATCTTCTGTCTCCATCGCTTTGCAACTTCTGTACATTCTTCTCACTGTTCACTTTATGCATGCTCAGATACATAACTGTGTTAGTTATTTTTTCTATTTGTTAATAGTCAAAAAGAGCCTTCTTGGTGTATTATTTCTGGCCCTCTCCCAACAGAGCAATTCTGTCAGTTGCCATTCCCCCTTCCCTGATTTTAGAGGCCCTGTACCTTGTTCTGTCTCACATGCCCATCATCTTTATTTTGTGCTTTGGTCATTTGCTTATTCTGAAAGGTAATTTACAATAACCAGTTTATCTACCAGCATCGCTATTGATAGTGGTAAGAATTCTGAGTACCTAGCAAATAACCATGCAATAACAAGATTGAATCCAGGTCTGTGGAGCTATAAGGCAGCAGCATTAAATACTGCACTGCCGTTCCACCAAACGGTTAAGATAGATCAGAAATAGCTGAGCTTCAACCACTGATTTTCATGATCAGTTTCCTTTAGCTACAGCCTCCCTTCCTGAAAATAACCCATTAAATGTCTTATTTTTTTCTACTGTAGTCAGTTCTCTATCTATGCAGATATATCATTCCCAATCTCATGACTCATTTTGGGAGTGTATTGGGAGAGTGCAGCTTGTATCTCTGCATGGCTTCACAATCAGTTGTTTCTTCAGGGCAGGTCAAATTGGGAAAAGAAATTTTTTTTCACAAACTGCTTGAAATCTTTGATGTTACAGATGAGTTAACAGGGAAAGATGAAAGAAATCAGCCAGTATTGCATATAATCATTTTCAGAAGGTGTCCCATGTAAAGACCAGTTTGCTAGATAGGAGGTAAATGTGAGTGTGTAATTTAAAATTTCTATATTTATAAATGATACCAAGCTTGGAAGTGTAGTAAATGGTGAGAAGAGAGTAGACTGCAAAGCATGGCCTGGGTGATGGAGGTCCATAATGACAAGTGCTGCCTTTTGAGCCATCACATTTTGAAGATGTCCTCGATGCTGGAGAGACTAGAGCCCAGGATAGAGCTAGTTGAGTTTGCAGCTTTCTGCAGCTTTTTACAATCCTCTGCTGTGGCTGCTCCGTACCAGACAGTGATGCAGTCAGTTAGAATGATCTTCGTGGTACGTACGTACATATGTAGAAATTTGGAAGTGTATTTGGTGACATACCAAGTCTCCTCAAACTCCTCATGAAATCTAACCGGTGTCATGCCTTCTTTGTAATTACATCAGTATGTTGGGATAGATCTTCAGGGATAATGACACTAGGAATTTGAAACTACTCACCCTTGCCACTTCTGATCCCTCATTGAGGACTAATGTATGTTCCCTTGACTTCCTCTTCCTGAAGTCCACACTCAGTTCCTTACTCTTTTCTGATGTTGAGTGCAGGATTCTTGCTTCGACACCAGTCAACTAGCTGATGTATCTCATTCTTGTATGCCTCCTCGTCACCATTGGAAATTCTGCCAACAATAATTGTGTCAATGGCAAATTTATAGATGCCATTTGAGTTGTACCTAGCCACACAATTGTATGTGTAGAGAGAGTAGTGCAGTGGGCTAAGCATACATCCTGAGGTATGCCAATGTTGATTGTCAGCAAGAAAGAGATGTTATTTCTGATCTGCACTGACTGTGGTATCCCAGTGAGGAGATCAAGGATCCAGTTACAGAGGGAGATACAGTGGCCCAAGTTTTGGAGCTTGTTAATTTATACTGAGAACATGATTGTGTTAAACAGCAGCTTGATGTAAGTATTGCTGGGATTAAGGTGGTCCAAGGCCTAGTGGAAAGCCAGTGAAATTGCATCTGCTGTAGACTTATTATGGTAGTAGGCGAATTGCAGCAGGTCGAAGTCCTTAGGCAAGAGTTGATTCATGACCAATCTCTCAAAGCACTTCATCACAGTAGATGTGTGTGCAACTGGTTGATAGTCACTGAGGCAGCTCACCCTGCTCTTCTTGGGCACTGGTATGATTGTCACCCTTTTGAAGCAGTGAGAGATGGGACATGTCCAGTTGGAAAGTTTGCAGACTGGTCGTCTTTAAGACTTTAGGATCATAATCATCAGATTTGTTATCTCAACATAATTTATTACCATACCATCTAGATTATATGTCCTGCTTAGTGGTGCAATAATATCAGCACCGGACTCCGGAGCGAAGGTATCCGAGTTTGAATCCAAGTTGGGTTGAGCTTTGAGCTAGCAACTTGGCCTCATGAAAACAAGAATAGCTTGCTACGGAAACACCGTCATGACGGTGCCCCAATTAATCCACTGCCGAGTTAAGGGATATTCTTCTTCATCTAGATTATATCTTAGAAAATTCCCTGAAGCAATAGTCTCTTCAAACTGCTGTCAACTATTTAATACAGTGACATCTTCAAATCATCTAAATGTCTTGTGTAGCTATTGAGTTATTTTGGAATTGTATTCAATCTTGCTGGAATGGTAGCTAATCTGTGCAGTGCAAAGTCTCATAAGAAGTAATAAAATTGGTCACCTGTTGAATCACTTTTGATGTTGCTTTTAAGGACAGTTTTCATTGCTTTATGAATGGCACCATGAAATCTTCTAAGACTAACCAGAAAGACATTCAGTATTTCTGTTCTGGGTAATTCTGCCTCCATAGAGTTCAAGTTTAATTGTCATTCAACCATAAATAAATACCTATGAATACAACCACCAAAACAGCATTACTCCAGAGCCAAGGTGCAAAACACAGTACCAACAGTCACACACAGTACAAGACACCAATAGTACATAAAATAGCAAGCAAATAGGCATGGTAGCGTAGGATGCTTTACAATATCAGCAATCCTGGTTCATTTCCTGCTGCTGCCTGTAAGGAGTTTGTACGTTCTCGCTGTGACTGTGTGGGTTTCCTCCTATGGTCCAAGGACCTACTGGTTGGTAGGTTAATTGGACATTGTGAGTTGTCCCGTGATTAGACTGGGATTAAGTTGAGGAATTGCTGGGTGGCACGCCTCGAAGGGACAGAAGGGACTGTGCTGCATCTCAAATAAATAAGTAAGAAAGAAGATGCCTGTAAAATACAGTCACAAAAAAATATAGTCAATGACCCTAAGTCCATGAATGCTGCAGCAATCTGCAATAGAATACAACTTGTCTTTTGCCAAGTGAACACTGGGGACAGCACCAGCCTCCTGAGCGACTGTAAACAGGCAACACCATGGTTTGAGGCCTAGTCCTTACTACAACGGAGGCCACACAGCTCCCTGTCATTTGCCAATAAATCAGTGAATCGGGCTTGCAGCGTCTAATTGGGTCTTGCAATCACTCGCTGTTAGACGACGTTCTGTTTTTGTGCACCTCTGATGCCTCTATGTTGCAAGCAGCAGCAAATCAGCACCAAGTCGAGCAGTTTGTTGATGGGGTAGACCTGTAGTACTTCAAGTTCTTCATGTCCAGCAGGGTTATTGTGATCGTTAAAAAAAACTTTTCTTTTTAAAAAAATGACAATAACACCTTTTGTTGACCCTGTGAGAGTATACGACCGAAAAGAAGTCTATCCACATTGGTTTATACTGCTGTTTAGTCTCAAACATGCAGCCTACTGCCCATTTTCATTTACCTGTGTCAGCATATCCTCCTTTGTTTCTTTTTCTTTACTTGCTTTCCTTTGTAAGTGTGTAAATGAATTCCCTCTTAAAAATATGAAGCTTTATCAGTTATCTGCTGTAAAATTACTCCTGGTTTTATTTGTCTTGTGAAATTGGTAGTTGGAAAATCCCCTCAAACCAGTGCTGCAACAGTTGGCTATTATTATCTTTGCCAATGTAAGTGTGATATCAAGGGAAGTTTTAATGCAGAAGGGAGCTTGAAGTTATTGATGAGAGTTGTTTCCTTGACTTGAATTTTTGCATCTAAGGGGTGAAACTGCTTACAGACAGCTATGAAGGAGCAGGGATTGTCCATTCTGATCCTCAGTGTTTTTTAAAATCAATCAAATACTGTCTGTTTTGCACTAATTTCTCACCTTTATTTGATTTTTGATTCCTTTGACTTGCAAATTGCTTACTGATCTCAGTATTATATTTTAACTTCATCAGTCCACAGGACTTGTTTCCAAGATGCATTAGGCTTGTTCCTTTGCACTTTTTGAATAGAATTTTTTGGCCACAATGAGCAAAGGTATGTTTGGAGAAGAAAAGGGTGCAGAATTTCATGAAAAGAACACCTCTCCAACTGTTAAGCATGGGGGTAGTTCGATCATGCTTTGGGCTTGTGTTGCAGCCAGTGGCACGGGGAACATTTTACTGGTAGAGGGAAGAATGAATTCAATTAAATACCAGCAAATTCTGAAGGCAAACATTACATAGTCTGTAAAAAAAATAAAATAAAAGCCGGCGATGAAAAGAGGATGGCTTCTACAACAGGATAATGATCCTAAACACGCCTCAAAATCCACAATGGACTACCTCAAGAGATGCAAGCTGAAGGTTTTGCCATGGCCCTCACAGTCCCCCGACCTAAACATCATGGAGAATCTGTGGATAGACCTTAAAAGAACAGTGAATGCACGACGGCTCAAGAATCTCACAGAACTTGAAGCCTTTTGCAAGGAAGAATGGGTGAAAACCCCCCAAACAAGAATTGAAAGACTCTTAGCTGGCTACAAAAAGTGTTTACAAGCTGTGATACTTGCCAAAGGAGGTGTTACTAAATATTGACCATGCAGGGTGCCCAAACTTTTGCTTTGGACCCTTTTCCGTTTTTGCTGTTTTGAAACTGTAAAAGATGGAAATAAAAAAAATCTTGCTTAAAATATTAAAGAAATGTGTCATATTTAACTTTATGCCTTTTTGGTAATCGGGTCGTCTTTTACTCACTTAGCTATTCACAGTAACAGAAATTTTGACCAGGGGTACCCAAACTTTTGCATGCCACTGTATGTAGATAGGAGATCAGTGGGGCACGAACAGGAAGAAATAATGTCCAATCAGTCAGATTTGTGTATCTTGAGCAAAAGGTGGAAACAAGCAGTGCTGGAAAATGGATGGGAGATTTTCACTGATGTTTATATTGTGAAAAGTACCTTTAGGTTTCAGTCCTGAATCTTTTCCCCTCTGTTTTGGATTCACTCAACAATAAAATTAATTTCTTCATATCCTCTATCCTTTTAAAATCTTTTTCGTTTTGAACACTTCGCCTTCTGATAAGAATTCAGGTCCATGGGGCCAGTGTCATCTATTTTGGCAGAGTGGCTTATTGTTTTAAGATGGTACTGAGGGGTATTCTTTAGTTTGTAAGTTTAATATAGTTACAGAATAAATATAGGCCATCTTAATGACTTGTCAAAGCAACTGCATAAACAAAATTTAGAACTTGAGCCATAACTTGTTGGGTTTGGTTTCAAATGTGAGCCTTAAAAATGCTGCAATGTTCTCCTTGGTAAAGTTATGTTTCTGCTTTCACTTAGGCAGTAAAAATTGATTAATCTTCTAATGGAGACTACGTAACGTGCATGATTTTATAATTTTAAAAGCTTTTTTAAGTGTCTTTGTCTTTGATAATTTTCCTCGGGAGATGAGTATCCACAATGACTCGATTGTTCAGAGAAAGAATTTGAGTCCTAAAATATTAGTTTGTTTCTCTTTCTACAGATGCTGACTGCCCTGATTATGTTTTTGATAGTTTTTGCTTCTCGTATTTATGCAGTTTGTTGTCTTTTTCATATTGGTTGTTTGTCTATCTCTGTCATGTGTCTGTCACTGATTCTGTTGTGCTTCTTTCTACTTATTGTGAATGCCCACAAGAAAATGAATCTCAGGGTAGTTCGTGAAGACATGTATGTACTTGCTAATAAATTTACTTTGAACTTTGATCAGTATTTCCAGCATTTTCTGTTTTTATTTTGGATTTCCAGTGACTGCAGTTTTTTTTCATTTACTTCCACAAAAGACAAAGTTTGCATTCCTAAATTGGGCATCCTACACCTGAACCAGACTTGCAAGCATCCCAAATAGATGTATATGAATCTGAGTTGTATGTTAGGATAATAGGCTTAGACTTAACACCCATTTAACCTCGACCCATTTGTCACATATCCCTCTAACTCTTTCATATCCATGTACTTAGTGTCTTTGAATGTTATAGTACTTGCTTCTACAACAACTTCTGGTAGCTGCTTCCATATACTCACAGCCTCTATTCATAGAAGTTGCTAATTGGTCCCTTTGAAATATTTCCCCCCTCACCTTTAACCTGTGCCTTTTTTTTATTCTCCAACCTTGGGAAAGAGACTGTAAGCATTACCCTTACCAATGCCCTGTCATGATTTTGTGGATCTCTGTAAGGTCACTCCTCTGTCTCCCAGAGTCCTAGCCTGCCCAACCTCTCCCTATAACTCACACCCTCGAGTCTTGGTAATGTTCTTGTAAATCTTTGCAATCTTTCCAGCTTAATGTTGTCTTTCCTATAACAGGATAACTAAAACTGTACACAATACTCCAGGTGGGGTCTCATGTAGGTCTGACCTGCGTCTTGTAAAACTGCAGCACATCATCCCAACTTGTATAATTAGTGCCAGGACTGCTGTTGACCAGTGTACCATGCACCACTTTTGCCACCTTATCTACCTGTGTCACCACTTTCAGGGATTGATGTACTGTGCTCCTGGGTCTTTCTTGTATAGCCCTTCTTGATGACATTTACAGTTGCAAGAAGATGTTTGTGAACCTTTTGCAATTACATAGTTTTCTGCATTAATTCTCATTTAAAAAAATGTGGTCCGATCTTCATCTAAGTCACAATAATAGACAAATGCAATCTGCCAAAACTAATAACACCACAAATAATTGTACTTTTCATGACTTTATTGAACACATTGTTTAACCGTTCACAGTCCAGGGTGGAAGAGGTATGTGAACTCTTGTACTTAATAACTTATAGAACCTCTAATGGCAATAACCTCCACCAAACGCTTCCTGTAGCTGCAGATCAGACTTGCACGATGGCCAGGAGGAATTTTAGACTATTCTTCCATAAAAAACTGTTTCAGTTCATCAATGTTTCTGCGATACTTCTATGAATAGCCCTCTTTAGGTTATACCACAGTATCTCAATTGAGTTGAGTTCTGGCCTCTGACTTGGCCATTCCAAGACATGAAATTTCTTCTTTTTAAACTATTCTGTTGTTGATCTACCCTTGTTTTTCAGATCATTGTCTTGTTGCATCATCTAACGTCTATTAAGCTTCAGGTGAAGGACCAGGTACCCTGACGTTCTCCTGTGAAATGTCTTGATTCAATTTTGAATTAATTGTTCCCTCAACGATTGCAAGCTGTCCAGGCCCTGAGGCAGCAAAGCAGCCCCAAGCCATGATGCTCTCTCCACCATGCTTCACAGTTGGGATGAGGTTTTGGTGTTGGTGTGCATTGCCCTTTTTCCTCCAAACATAGTGGTGTGCATTTCAACCAAAAGTTCAACTTTTGTTTCATCAGTCTATAGAAAATTGTTTCAGAAGCATTGTGGAACATCCAGGTGGTCTTTTGCAAGCTTGAGATGAGCAGCATATTTTTTCTTTTGGAGAGCAGTGGTTTCCTCTGTTGTGTGCTTCTGTGAACACCATTGTTATAGTGGACAGATGAACAGAGACTTTAGCAAGTTCTCGAGATTTCTGCAGGTCGTTTGCTGTTACCCTTGGGTTCTTTTTCACCGCATTGAGCATTCCACTTTGAGCTCTTGGTGTGATCTTTGCAGGATGCCCACTCCTAGGGAGAGTAGCAACAATACTGAGTTTCCTCCTTTTGTAGACAATTTCTCTTACTCTGGACTGATGAACGCTCAGGTCTTTAGAAATGTTTTTGTAGCCTTTTCAGTTTCATGCATCTCCACAATTCTTCTGAGGTCCTCTGAAATTTGTTTGAGGCATGGTAGACATAAACAGATCTTTCTTGAGAAGAGCAGGCTGTGTCCATAACCTGACTTTTTTTTTGAACCATGACTGTAATTGTTTAAGTAGTGTACTGAGTATTGATAAGAAGTGCAATTACTTATTATTAGTTCAGGCAGATTATGTTTGTCTGTTATTGTGACTTGAATGAAGATCAGATCACATTTTATGAGTAATTAATGCAGAAAATCAGATAATTGCGAAGAGTTCACAATTTTTTTGTCTTGCAACAGTATATCTTCTAAAAATTGTAATTGGTATACTGCTGGTTTTCTTAGGTTATAGTGTAGCTCTTACAGGTTTAATTGAATGTTGATGAGTGGTCATTATAACAGTAGCTTGTAACTATCAATGAATAAAGTCTTAAAACTATAAGCAAATCCCAGGATTTAAAATTAGCTAATGCTGCTTGCTATTAGCTAGTTACTAATAGCAAGTTGTATTAGTTAAACTGTCCTCTCAGATCTTGTGCATCCTTGAATCAGTTATGTAGAAGCCAATCTCTAAAGCATCTAAACGTTTTCAAACCACTGCTCTTGATGTGATTCAGGGCACTTGCAAATGACATTTATTGAATTTTTCACTTGCAGCATTAGCCAACTAGTAACAGCAAAAAGTCATTCTTGTTGTTTATGCCAATGCATCTTATGATTTGCCACTTCAACATTTCATTTTTCCTTTCTTCCCAGAAAGCAGTAATTCTTTGAGATCTGTGCTGAGCCAAAGTCAAGACTCTAAGCCTCCCTTAGCTCTGGACTCATTTAATGCTTTGTCCAAGCCTCCCTCCATTTTAGAACCCTTCAGCAGTCTTTTATCTGGAGGCCCTTCAACAACCAAGACTGAAGGTTCAAGCCTGAGGGATCTTCTAAATTCTGCTCCAGGAAAATTACAACGAAGTGCTGCTGAGACCAGCCTTCCATTTCCATCCGTTTTTACATCTGTCCCAGCAGTAAGTATGAACTAAGCAGTGTAATGTTTGAAATTTTTGATATATTTCTGTAACTCTTGCTTCGGCTCGCGGCTTAATATAGGGGGTGATATCTCCCGGTCCGGCCAAACTTAAGAAATCTCGTTTGAGTGGATGCTACGCGATGTGTCCCATTACAAATCAGTACCCCGAAATAACAAACAGTACACAATATGTGATTAAACGATTAAGCTTTATATTTCTTACTTTGACTGTATGACTAGTAAAGAAACGGGAAAAAGAAAAATAAGGGCCCAATCTTATTAAACAGTTTGTTGTGCAATGTTGGAGCTCACTGATAAGTCGATCTTCCACTGTCGATTTCCTCCAATTGTTGCTGGCCTTCGGACCCTTGCTCTAAGTGCACCCTGTCCGGCAGTCTCTCAATTTGCGACTTCTCTCCTCTTCTCTCCCCGGCAAAAGATGGCGAAGATCTCTCTTCCAGTTCACAAGAAAGAACAACAGTATTCCAAACTCAGTTATCTCTAGTCATAACCCAAACATTGCTGAAAACCATTACATTATCAGTGAAACCTTACAGCATGTTACATTTGAAAAAGTGGAAAATTTTGATAATTAATTGTCCGATTGTGTAGAAGTATAGAAGGTATAGAAGTTATACAAGGTATAGAAGTTGAAAGGAATATAGATCTGTAAGTTGACCCACAAAGCACATTTCCCAATTTTTGTGTTAGTTTTGCTGATGATATATGGCGTGCTTTCTAGTTTTTTTTAAATTATACATGTATTGTACCATAGGGGTTACTTTATTGGACTGATGATCCCCATTGGTCACCAATTCGAATCCCAACATAGTAGCTGGGGAATTTAAATAATCTTGCATATTAAAATAAAAAATACTAGTATTAACCATGAAATCCTATATTTTTCACTGTTGGGAGATTGATGAACAAGGGGACATGGTATATAAAAAGGGGCCTGTCATTTACAACTGAAATGCATAGAAATTTCTTCCCTCAAAGGATAGCGAATGTCTGATACTCTCGGATGGAGGCCGTTCATTAAATGTATTTAAGATGGTGACGGATGAATAGTTGAAAGATGGAAGAATTGAGAGTTATGGGGAACTGGCCTGATGGCCTACTCCTGCTTCTATTTTCTTTAGGTCTTGTATTTTTACATTTTTTTTTATAATATTCTAGTTTACTTATGTATTTCAGGAAAGAATACCTGGAAGCTTTTCTAATTTGATGTATGTGTGAAGCAACAAAAGTAAGGCTAGATCAACCAAGTAGTAATGGCCTGACCATTGGATTCTGACTAAGAAAGGCAGACATATCCCACTTAACCTTGCAAAGTACTTCTCACTTGTATTTGAGGAGTGTTGGTTTGAATTGGAATGCTTATTTCATAGATGATTCAAACAGCTGAAATATGTTTGTATTCTCAGAATCATATCTTTCAGCCAGCATCCCCGACTACTCCATCACAATCCAGTATCAGGATCCTAAGAATCCTCAATGGTAATTTCAAATGTTGTACCCCATATGTATATGCTGTACCCTTTGTGGCATATTCAGATTTGGGCAGTTACGATCTATCATCCTTCCTGAGCTTCACAATGTATTCTGGGTAGTGCACTTGAACACACATTATTGATAGCCTGGCAGTGCCATTGGTAAATGAATTCTATGGGCCCCCAGTTTTATTTTGTGGCAGGTAAATGGATGACTAGTCAGAATGAAAGTGAAGTAAATATCTAGAAGATTTGAAATGTTTTCATTCATGTGCTTTACATAGAATTTGCCCTTCCTCCTTGAATAAGAACTGAACCATTTGAAACAACCATTGTTAACATCAGCTGCCCTGAGGATTTTTCTCTTTTTGTTTAATAGAGCGATAAGGGGAAGGGAGGGCTACCGAACTTCCTGGATCACATAATTGCTTCAGTAGTAGAAAACAAAATGTCCACGGACACATCAAAGCGAAGTGGGAATCCTACAGAAGCAATGAAAGAGACCAAGAAACAAGGTGTAATGGAAATGAGTGTTCTAGACCCAAACACACAACACTGTTGGCTCTGTGATGGTCGCCTTCTCTGCCTTCAAGACCCCAGCAACAAAAATAACTGGAAGATCTTCAGGGAATGCTGGAAACAGGGCCAGGTATGCAATACAAATTAAGATCTTAACAAATTCACAAGATTTGAACAGGTTTCCAGCTATCAATTATTAATTGATTAATGATGGAAGTCACTTAAGATTAGATAGGATGTTGAGTAACATTATTGTCAGGTAACTTGTTCGTTAATGGAACCATTTCAAAACATTCTGTGGATTTCCCTGTTCCTTATTGTGGATGCATAGTGGGCAATCCTCTCCCAAATAGGGAAAGTATCTGAAGCTTTTTTTTGTACCTTTACCCTCTTTTGAAAATTTACTTTGGGATCATTGCTCAGTTTGTTTTCCCCATTTCAGCCAGAATGCCATGAAAAGTTCAATTTTAACAATTTATCAAACTTCTCACTTGAATTACAACTCCAGAATTCTTACGTTTGATCTGTCTGTACAATATGTGAATTTATTTATATGAGAACGATTCACATAACTAGATCTCAGTATCCTATTTGTATGAAGCCTGTCATTTTGAACTTTAGGCCCTAAGAAGTGAGAATGCTCTTCCATTTTGTAACCGTTGTCTTCAAAGTGTACAGTTCTATTTGTGTAGATGCAAAGTCTGGGCTTTTTATTTTTAGCTCCTTAGACAGAGCAAGTTCTAAATATATTACATGTAATGGAGCCATCTAGTGGTTACTTTTTATTTTTGTTTAGTACTGACCATGTTGTTGTTCAGCAGATAATTACTTTTGGTTATTTTGAAAGATTGACGGGAATTTAAGAAGTTGGCTGAATTCTCACCCAACTATTTTCTTATATTGTTCTTCTCAGCCTGTTTTAGTATCTGGTGTACATAAAAAGTTGAACGCAGCCCTTTGGAAACCAGAAGCTTTCAGCCAGGAGTTTGGAGACCAAGAAGTTGACCTAGTTAATTGTAGAAATTGTGCTATCATCTCAGATGTGAAAGTTCGGGACTTTTGGGATGGTTTTGAGATAATTTCAAGTAAGTATAAAAACCTACTTTTACAAAATAAAACATTTCATAAATTACAGATATCAAAAGTGAATTCATGATAAATAAAATCAACAAACCCGGTCTCTTAACCATAAACAAAAATCCCAGGATTTATAATTAGCCATTATGACTTGCTGTTAAGGTATCTCGGCAAGTTTGTTGTTAGCTTTGCTGCCCTTTTGGTTTACTTAAAAATCAAGCTAAGCACAGGCTGAAGGTTTGTGGCATGTAGACTACTTGTTGTCACCGCATGTTAATTCTGGGGTACAATGTAGTTTGTCCAGAATTTTACCAAGCTTCCAAATTTTAGATTACAAGGGATTATTTGAACCAGGGTTATTCCTTGGAATTCAGAATCTTATGGAGTGATTTGATAGCTATTGAGGTAAATGAGGAGAAACTGTTTTTGCTGGCTCAGATGTCTAGAACCAAGGAATTAATCTGGAAGTTTGCTCTCAGCCTTTACAGAAATGAAAGTACAAGGCACTTTTACAAGCAGAAGATGGTTGAACTTCAGACTGTCAACCACAAAAGAAAGTTGATGGTTTGAAATCTGACATTTGTTGATGTTTGAGACAAAGGCAGGAATATAGAGTTCATAGATTATTCATGATGTCATGGAACAGGCTCTTGGACTGAATGGTCTTTCGTGTTCGTATACTCATTTTGAAGTCAAAAATCAAAGCAAATTTATTGACTATGTATAGCTCACCATATACTACATTAAGATTAATTTTCTTGCAGGCATTTACAGGAAAATAAAATTATACAATAAAGTTTATTAACAACTATACATAAAGACTGTTCAAAAACCCAATGTGCAAAAGAAGACAAACTGCAAATAAGAAGAAAGTAATTGAGAATATGAATTATAGGGTAATAACTGTTCCTGGAGTTGATGGTATGGCTTCTAGGTTATTGCTGTTCTTCTAAACTAGTCTTTAGTGCAGTTGCTCAGAGCATAGGCATGCGTCCTTTTTTATACAAGGTGATCAAAGTTGCAGGTGATGCTCTAGGTGTGGGCATGACAAGACCGCTTTCCTCCTGTAATCAACTTGTATCCACATTGTATTCTATTTGCCATGTTGTCTCCCATTCACTTAGCTTGTCCATATTCATTTGTAGTATCTCTACCTTAAGCACATTTCACATTTCTATGTTGCTTTGTGTCTTCAGCAAACTTGGATATACTACATAGAATATTTTACCCAATGTGGCTTCCTTAATTCTTGTTTCTAATTTTAATTGTTTCATCTTAACAGAACGTTTAAAGTCTGAGGAAGGACAACCAATGGTTTTGAAACTCAAAGATTGGCCTCCTGGTGAAGATTTTAGGGATATGATGCCAACTAGGTAATAACATTTGAATTTCATGTCAGCATCTGGGTGGCAAATACAAGACACTACCATCTTACTACTTGGTTTACAGGTTTGATGACCTAATGAACAACCTTCCTCTACCTGAATACACAAAGAGAGATGGGAGATTAAATCTGGCTTCAAGACTACCAAACTACTTTGTGCGACCTGACCTCGGACCAAAGATGTACAATGCCTATGGTAAGAATTGCAAATTGCATTGGTGAGTTCTGTTGGTTCAGCATGGGGATATCAATATTTTATTTAATTCCCTTCCACAAACTTGTAGATCACAGCACATTTAACTACCAAGTTCAGAGTTAATGTGTAAGATCTATTTCTATCATGTAAAATCTCAGAACATACCTTAAACTTCCTGTTGCACAGTAATCAGACAAAACATAACTTACAGACTATTACCCTATACATCACAACCATATAGTGTGGAATAAGCCCTACTGGCCCCTCGAGACACACTGCCCAGTAATTCTGCAATTTAATTCTATCCTAATCACAGGACAATTTACAATGACCAATTCACCTACTAACCAGTACACCTTTGGACTGTGGAAGGAAACCTGAGATCCTAGAGGAATTCCATGCAGTCAAGGGGTGAATGGACAAATTCCTTAAAGGGTGGCGGCGGGCATCTAAACGGGACCGAGGTTTGATCCATCTCAGGATGTGCCAATTTGGAAAGGTCATATATGAGCTGGAGCTACAGCAGTGGTCAAGCTGAAGGGCAATGGTGCTTGAACAATTTAAACACCAAGCCAGACAGACTGAAAAGGCAGGGTGTTGGGACTGAGCTGGTTCTGTTCTACGACATTTTACTCCGCTCTCCTCGGTGTTGAGACTGTGAGACTGCACCGTCTGTTACACGCTTCAAGTCTGTGAACTTCATGGCAATTTACCATGATAAGCTCAAACGGAGGCTATGGCCGTTCTCTAGCTGCTCTGGGATTCAGAGCTATGGACTCAATTTGGTTCAGAATGCTGTTGCTTGCTTTTTTTGTTTGTATGATTTGTGCTTTTCTTTTTCTCTGCGCATTATGTATTGATTTGGTCTTTTTTTTTTAAAGTGGGTTCTTTTGGGTTTCTTGCTTTGTGGCTGCCTGTAAGCAAACAAATCTCAAGGTTGTATTATTATGCATACTTTGATAATAAATGTCCTTCAGATCCTTAGAACGTAGTCTTTATTTGTTAACCTTGGAAGAGTGGTTTTTGATATTCCCAGTAGATGAGTCCCCTAGTGTTTCACTCAGACGCAAATGATTGATAGAATGAATGAGCTATTTGTACACAGAAATCTACTAATGTATCTAATGGTGACTCCTCTAGGTATATTTGAAAATTGCATGTTTAAATTCAATGTGTGATTGGAAGTTGCTGCTTGGAAGTTGTATGAGTTGCTGCTTGGAAGTTGTATGAGTGACTGGTTCTTTTGTAATACTTCATCATTCCTATTCATAAAAATAAGAATTCATTCTTATGATTTGCTTATTGACCAAGGTACCTCTTCTGTGTGGGTTGACATGCACTATAAAACTATGTTTTTTCAACGTTTGTTTTTCTAGTTCAACCTGCTCTGATTGTAATAAATTCTGATTGAATTCACTGCTTAAAAGCTGGGAGGGAATCGATTAAGTTTGCCAGAAGTGCAGGTGTATTTTCTGTTTTGTGAGGTTGCACTTTTATTTTCCATCACCGTCTTGCTTGTTACTGAATGTTTTATTCTGGGGTATTTTGAAAGTTGGAAATGCAGTTGCAAGAAAAAATTTGTGAACTCTTTGCAATTACCAGTTTCTTTGCATTAATTACTCATAAAATATGGTCTGATCTTCATCTAGTTCACAATAATAGACAAACACAATCTGCCTAAACTAATAACACACAATCAATGTACTACTTCTCGTCAGTACTGAGTATTCCATTAAAATAATTATAGTTTAGGTTCAAAAAAGTATGTAAACCTCTGGTGTAATACCTTCTGCAAAAACTATTTGGAGTCAGGTGTTCTAATCAATGCGGTTGGAGGTATAGGCTGTAGAGGTGCCCTGCCCAATTTAAAAAGAAAAGAACAGGTTACTGACAGAGCCTGTTCTTCTCAGGAAAGATCTGTTTATGTGCACCATGCCTCGGTCAAAACAACTTTCAGAGGAATTTCGAAGAATTGTAGTGATGCATGAATCTGTAAAAGGCTACAAAAGCATTTCTAAAGACATGAGTGTTCATCAGTACACAGTAAGAAATTGTCTACAAATGGAGGAAACTCAGTACTGTTGCTACTCTCCCTAGGAGTTGGTGTCTTGCAAAGATCACACTAAGAGCACAATGTGCAATGCTGAAGGAGGTGATAAAAGAACCGAAGGGTAATAGCAAAAGCCTTGCAGAAATCTCTAGAACTTGCTAAAGTCTCTGTTCATGTGTCCACTATAAGAAAAACACTGATCTGTGGACAGATAGAACAAAAGTTGAACTTTTTGGCAGAAATGCACACCACTGTGTTTGGAACAAAAAGTGCAATACACAGCAACAACATAACCTCATCCCACTGTTAAGCATGGTGGAGAGAGCATCATGGCTTGAGGCTGCTTTGCTGCCACAGGGCCTGGACAGCTTGCAATCGTTGAGGAATGATAGATTTTAAATTGTTTCAAGACATTTCACAGGAGAATGCTAGGGTACCTGGTCCTTCACCTGAAGCTTAATAGACGTTAGATGATGAAACAAGATAATGATCCAAAAAACAAGAGTAAACCAACAACAGAATGGTTTAAAAAGAAGAAAATCTGTGTTTTGGAGTGGCCAAGTCGGGGTCCAGACCTTAGTCCAATTAAGGTGCTGTGGAATGACCTGAAGAGGGCTATTTATGGAGGATATCCCAGAAATATTGATGAACTGAAGCAGTTTTGTATGGAAGAATGGTATAAAATTCCTCCTCCCAATTGTGCATGTCTGATCAGCAGCTACAGGAAATGTTTAATAGAGGTTACTGCTGTCATTGGCAGTTCCACCAGTTATTAAATACAAGGGTTCACATACCTCTTCCAGCCTGGACTGTGAATGATTAAACAATGTGTTCAGTAAAGACATGAAAAGTACAATTGTTTGTGTGTTAATAGTTTGGGCAGATTGCGTTTGTCTATTATTGTGACTTAAATAAGGATCAGACAACGTTTTTGAGTAATTAATGCAGAAAACCAGGTAATCGCAAAGGGTTCACAAACTTTTTCTTGCAACTATACTTCTGCTTATCAGATTTCTATGGTGCTGTTGAAAATGCTATAGAGAAAAAGGTGTTACTGATTTCTAATACAAATGGTACTTTCTAGCCAATCTTACTGATCTTCTACAACGAACCTTACTGGGATGCACTCCATTGTAGAATTGCAATGTTGTGGAGGTTCAACGGAACCTTTGAGTTGATATGTGATTTTCCCTCTGGTTCAATTGTCCACAAAATCTTGGCTATGAAAGTAATTTTAGATAAGTCTCCAGAGCATTATTTTGTTACTCCTTTCAAATAATAAGTGCTATTTGTCAGATCCTTGGGATTGTGAATTTTGTTGATTGTATATGGCACACTCAGGAGAAAACTACTTCTTCCAGGGTTAATAACAACAGAAGATCGAAAAGTTGGAACGACAAATCTCCATCTAGATGTGTCTGATGCCGTTAATGTGATGGTGTATGTTGGTATTCCCATAGGGGAGAACAACCATGAGGAGGGTAAGTTCATTCACTATAAAATTTAGTTTTTGGTGTTGTGTAACTCATTTTAGTAATGTCATTTTGCTTCAACCATGTTTACTTTTGCAGTGATGTCATTCATTGTGTAACATTCTCTACAGGTACACTGTCATCTGATTGCTGATAGTCATTAAAATGAACCTCTTGAATAGCTGTATTTAGTGTGGAAGATCTAAAACAAGTCATGAGCTGTGGGTGTACATGTGCACAAAGATCTTTGGAATAATTCCTTATCAAAAAGGTATCTGGTGTCTGGCAGGGAGTAAAAAGAAAGTCTCATGGAAGTGCAAAGAGGATGAATAAAACATGGAGTTAAAATTATTTATTCCCAAGACAAGCAATGTCAAGTTTCATGACTTCAAGGTTTGTTTATTTTGGACCCATGGGATTTGTTGCAAATTGGAAATGTTCAGTTTTTTTTTTCCCTGACATTTATCTTTTTTGCTTCCTGAGAGCTTAGGCTGATAAAAATGTAAGTGCTGTGGCACTGTAGTTTCAAAAAGTACAGATTTTTAGGAGGTGTGTTATGCCCGTTTTCCCAGTTGACTTCCTATTTCTCATTAACCTCATATAAGAATCTTCTACATATAGAACCTTATATCAATCTTCTCATCAAAGCTCCCATCTCCTCTTTCCTCCAGAAATCTATTTAGTTGCTGCTTGCACTAATTCATAATCTGTTCTGTAGTCATCTCTAGTTGTAATAATATTCTTTATTATGGTTATAATATTTTTGTCATGCTTTCATAAAGAGCTCTATATTTAATACTTAAACTGTAAATAATTAACCAATCCCTTCTTCTTATCTTGGGCAACAGGCATTATTTACAATAACACTAGTATAATAGTTACATATGAAGTAATCTTCCATGTTGGGCTTTGATTTGGAAATTCAGCTGATAGAGAAGAATTGGTAGAATAAACCAAACTAGCTTTAAGTGCAATTATAACAGCACATAACCAAGTACCATTTACTCTGCAATTATCTCCTTTTTATTAAGTTACTTTGTTTGGGTAGGCATACTGTTGGGATGCTATTATTTCAACTACTTAAGTTTAATTAAGACCAAAACCAACATATTGCCCCTCATAATTTCTGTTCCCTTGGCACCAGTTTCATCTTTCACTTGATCCAGAGGCCAATCCAGACAGTTTTAAATCTTGATACAATTTTGCTACTGAGTTAGATTTCAAACAACATTAATTGCTGCAATATCAGGACTGTGCTGGCCAGCTGCCAATCTTTCACCCTTCATAAACTTGAGGCATCTCCTTTTCTGTTGCTCATGTACTATCTTGTGCTGAGTTCTTTTTACCCATTGTGCTACTTTTGCTAGGCTATACTACCTCCTCCTCCTAGAATGCCTCTATTTTATGATTCTGAATCTTATTTTGAAACCTTCCAGTGGCATTCCTTTACTGATTTCACTAGCTCTGTAATCATCAATTCCTGCAACTCTTAGATTATTTACTCTTCCAATTCTGGCCTCTTACAAATTCCTGATTGAATCACTGCTGATGTTTTCATTTAGGCACTAACTTCTGCATTTTCTTTCTCTATAACTGCTTTCTCCTACCTCATCCTTCTTCTCTTCAGTAGATTTTATGCTACTGCTTAAAATCAACTTTTAGTTATCTATTTAAACTCATTGTCAAATTTAGCATTGACGTTTGCAACATTATGAATTCTATATGAATTCAAGTTTTTATTGAACATATATCACTTCAATGCTGATAATCCAAAATTTCATTAGGAGTGGGTAGGGTAAGGGATGCGGAGTGAAACCCCCAAATAACATTTTTGTAAAAAAATTTATCTGTATTAGAATATTTATTTTTAAAAAGAGGATTTCATTTGATACTTCAGTAAGTGATTTGTTAGATACCACAAAAAACAATAAAAATTAAGAGCCAACTGATAAAAGTAGGTTTTGAGCTAATTATAGTATGTAGCTTTTGGAGTCAGTTGTCCCAATATTAAACTGGAATAATTTTTATCTCTTGTTTTCATACTCTGAATTCATAATTTTGGACAGATTACCTGTGGCATGTTTGGCTACTTAAAAAAAAATCATGTTGCTCAATTTCATTGCCATTATTTTCCAGTAAGTTTTCATCTTTTGTTGATGAGAGCCTTGGTGTTGATATAGCTTATCAAAACTGCACATTTATGAAACATTTTGTAGTTCAGATTCTCAGATAAATTGGGATATAACTGGTAACTCGGCTCTCTTTCCTGATGTCTTAAAATTAAAAATGTGTTGCACCTTTTAAGATTACAGAGACTCAGAATCTTTTGTGCCACTGCCCCTCATCAGCTGTTCAACTGTCACCACCTCACTGCAATATTGAAGTCGCAACTTTAATGAAAATAAAACATTAATTCAGAGCATACGCATATGATTAACTGATCTTGCTGCAATTTCTTGATGTAGTGATGTGGTACTTTGAAAGAAGGAGCACTATTTGTTTTCTCATCATTATCACATTGGGGCCACGGGCTAGTACTTTTCACTGAATGGAGTTACAGAGATCACTTCTTTAAAAAAAAGACAGTTTTGCATTTTCAATTAATTATTACAGAATATGACAAACTGTAAATCAATGGCTCTGATATTTGTATTTGTAGAACTTAATTCTTTTTAATCTGTTACAATTTTGGGCTACCTATTGAGTAGAGGTGATTTTAATTTTTGCAGTTTGTACTTCTGCAATGCATTTATTCATCTTGAGGGAATAGAGTACCAAACTAAGGATCTAGTATTGAGAAAACTATTAATTTTGAAAATTGTAGGGTCCATCGTCAAGCCAGAATAAATATTCTTGGATGTATGCTTGCGTAGCATATTGATGTTCATAGTCAAGATTACCATAATAATAATCACTACTTTTGTTTTGTGCCAGCTGTTGCTTATGGCACTGTACCAGTGTGTTCTAGCTGAATATCAGCACCTTTTGCAGAGGAAAGAATGGGTAATATTTCTCAAAATACTTAGCTGGATGATCTAGACTTAGGTGAATTGATTAGAAAGATCCTATTAATAACTAAGCCTTACTTGGGTATAGATCTGTACTATATTTGGGGTGGAGTCTCTAGATAATTGACTTCATTGTTTTAGTTACATGATGAATTTTCTCCTTCACAGATACAGATAACAGTGGAGAAGCAGGTCTGTGTATTTTCATTATGTTTTTGAGGCATATAATACATTACTAAAACTCTTCTCATTTATTTTCTCCATTGTTCATAAGATAAGGTGGTGGTGGCACAATTCCAAATTTGTCAGGAATTATATTACTCTGTAGTATTAATAATGGGTAAACTAGTAGTTAATAATTTTTGCATCTGGAAAAGCTGATAGTTCTGTCTGTTTCTGTGTATCCCTATGCTTAGATAAATGAGAGGTCATTCACTCTCGGTTTGTGAGTCTGTTACCTTTATTTCATTCCTCCAACTTTGCTGCCGATCAGCAATACATTTTGATGGCCTTTTGGCTGCAATCTATCTTTGTTTGTCAAGGTATTTGGAGAAGTTTGAATGATATCTTAGACTAATTCTTCATTTTGATCTTGCTTCATACTTTGTTCTGGCACAGTTCTAACTTGGAATTATGACCGTTTATACCTGTATTGAATTACTTGTTATTTGGGGCTGATTTCTTGGCTTTTGAGAAATGTACTGTAGATTAAAATACTGCAAGTGCTAGAGTTTAACCTCTTTAACTTCAAACATTCCTCTGAATTTTCATTTTATTCTGATGCTTTGCTGTGTTTTCACTATCTCTTTTGATCTCTCTGGTCACCAGCCTTCAGTTCTCAATAGCAGCTCTGCTTCATCCTCTTATCCTGATCAATTCCATGCCTAACGTGTTAAGATCTTCCTCTGCCACCTTCATCTTGGTAGAGGAATTCTTCCATCTTTAGAATTCCCTATTTCTTCAAACTGTATTCCCTGCTATTTTATCCTTTCCAGGGCTGTAAAACGCCAGCGTGACTTTGTCCATTGTTTTGTGCTCGACGTTCTCACTCTGGCCTACACATGCATATGCAGCATTTGACTTATAGAGAACTAACCATTATGCTTAACAAGTCTGTCAACAAGAGTCTGTTATTGTTTGGTTAACTGTCCTTTACCTTGCAGAAGCTGAGCACCAGCTCCTTATAATTTCTCTGGGCATTGATCCTGATACTGAACATCAAACCATTAGAAAACCACTTACTTCATTTTCTCTGAGATCATACCTCCATAGCTCTGGTCTAATTGTTTACAATATCATATTACTCATCTCCTTCCTAATATCTACAAATGGTTGTCTCTCAGAAGGGTGATATCAGCAGTCCTCTTATTTCACAGAACTTACCTCTTTCTACATTAACCCTATTCCTTCCTTCATCCGTTTTCTTTCCATCTATATCCATAACATTTTAGATAGTATCATAAAATTTTAATGTTAGTTTTCTGCTCCTAACTAGCTCATTTGAGCAATGGATGCCCTATCCTTCATTTCCCATGTCTGACACTAGGTAAGTCTGAGAGTTCCTTTTTTCTCTCCCTATGAACAGAGGCCCCTTCCACTACTATCCTTCAGAGTCAAAGAATCATACAGCATAGAAAAGGGCCCCCCCCCCACCCCCAGCCCATCAGGTCTACCTTAATTGCACTTGCCTGCAGTAGGCTGTTGTGCCTTGCTTATTCAAGTTTGTCTTAATCTTACTTGTCTTTGATTTCCTACCATTGGGACTCCCATCTAAGTATTTACCTTTTCTATATCTCTTATAATTTTATATACCTTCATCAGGTTATCCCTCAGCCTGCTTGGCTGTAATGAAAACAAGCCTAGCTTACTAAATCTCTCCCCATAACTATTGTCCTCCAATCCAGGCATTCTCCAGTGTAATAACATCATTCCTGTAGTGAGCTGACCAGAAATGCACAAAATACTCCCAAGTGCAGTCTAACCAGCATTTTGTAATATATTGACCCTACCTATTTGCATTCCATGCCCAACCTATGAAGGCAAAAATGCCATAGAAAATTTTCACCACCCTTTCTACCCTTGTTGCTATGTACAGGGATCTGGACATTCCTGGTGCCATATCATTTACTATCAATATCTTATCCCTATTTGACTTCCAAAATACATCTCTCCACACTTGTCAAGATAAATTCTATCTGACAATGCTCCAGCTCCAACTCCAACTAATCTGTACCCTGCTGTTGCCTTAGACAACCTTCCTCACTGACAACCAACTTTATCCACAAAGTAATCATACCTCCTACATTCACATCCATGTTGTTAATGTACAATAAACAAAGCTTTTAGCACAGAATCCTATGGTATGACATCCAATCAGAAAAGCATCCTTCATGACTACCCTGTGTTACCTAATGCCAAGCCAATTTTAGATCCATTTAACTAGATTGAATCTCATGACCTTAACCTTCTGGGCCATCCTACCACATGGGACCTTGTCAGATGTCTTACTAACACTCATATAAAGAACAATATAAGCATACGTCATCATTTTTGGCTTTCTCCTCAAAAATTTCTCAAATTGTGAGATTGGATATCCCCCACTCAAGGCCATGTTCACTATCCCTCATCAGACCTCCTTTCAAAATATTCATGAATCCCATCTGTTGGAATTTTTTCCCCAGTTATCTACCCAGTACTGATAGAAGGCTTTGTATGACTGAAGTCATTTTCACATTGAGCAATTTGTCCTTTAACATCATTCACTCCCTCTAAGTAAAAGCAAGAGAGCTCATGTGAATCCAAACGATACCCAATTATTAAATTCCCAATTTAAATCTTCCTCATCTCTCTGGTATATTGATTACTGCATGGATGTGGCATCCTGCTCTCGTTACAGAATTTGCATAAGATTGCTTGCCCTAACCTTCAACCAGGCTCCTTATTCTGTTGGTTATCATCTGTAATTCCGATTTCTCTAATGTGATAACTCCACTGGACACATTTTGTTTTCCCTTCTATATTTTCAGCATTTGCGACTCAATGGTTCACTCTTACACCTCCTCAACCTGCGCTCTCGCAGCATCTTCCCATCTAGCTACTAGCAATGCTGATGATATTGTTCAGACCAAATTGTCCAGAATTTAAGATGTTTGAGGTTCATTCACTTTGACAGGTTTGGAGTCAAACATAGGCCAGACCAAGTGTCATTGGTAAACTTCCTTCCCTGAAGGATATTAATGAACCAAATGAGTTTTTTTTATATCAACCTGGTAATTGCATGGTTACTGGGAGTAGTTATTTTTCATTTTGGATCTATTTAATGATTTGATTTTAAATTCTCAAGCTGTCATAGTGTGGTTGAAACTCTTGTATTTTGATCAGTGGTTCAGAACTCCAGCTGTCAGTCCACTATCTTAACTACCACATACTCTCCCATCTTTTCAGGTGAAGCAGCAATTGACTTGTACTACCAATTCAGTATGCTGCATTCAGTGCTCACAATGTGGTGGTCTCTTCATTTGGGGAAATCAAATACAGAAGGGGGAATACTTTGCAGCACACCTCTGTTCAGTCAACAAGGGTGAGCTTCCAGTTGCCTGTAACTTTAATTTGCCATCGCATTCCCAAGCTGCCCTCCGTTTTTGGCCTCCCACCTAGTTTCAATAAAGGTCATGAAACAGAACTTCAACTGCTGCCTTGACACTTTACCACCTTCAGGATTGATAGAAATTGGCCACTCCCACTTATGTATTTTACATTTCAGACAGTTTTTTTTCCAGCTTCTGGTAATTTCAAATTTCATTTAGCATTTTGTGTTTGCATCTCCTTCAGGCATACCTTTTGTTATACATTAGCTTTTACCAACTCTTTCAGCCTGCACCATTGCTATATGTAACTGTTACAGACCTTTCATTTTGTTCTCTGGCCACACATTTCTGCAACTTGAAACGTCATTTCTAACTTTTAACTCTTGTCACGCTCTCCACAGATGCTGCCTGACCTGCTGCCTATTTCCTCCTCTTAAATCTCAGATAGAACCCACTATTACTTTATTTGATCGATTCAT
The DNA here is from genome assembly GCF_030144855.1 of Hypanus sabinus. Taxonomy (NCBI): domain Eukaryota; kingdom Metazoa; phylum Chordata; class Chondrichthyes; order Myliobatiformes; family Dasyatidae; genus Hypanus; species Hypanus sabinus. The sequence goes on from NC_082720.1 coordinate 19,637,533, forward strand.
CTATGATTCTCAAAAGCTCGATTGTAATGTTCACTGTCTTATAAAAGAGTAAATTTGTATTTACTCAATCTGAACCCTGTAGTTTTTTTTAAGAAAAGCAGAGCATGTAAGCATGTTTTCTCCACACTTTTTCGTGGGTCTTCATTATGTTTAATATATTTTAAAATGTATATCAGATGATTAACTGATGCAGATTAAGATTCCTAATAGTCAGCTAAGATACAAAAGCTTTTCATAAATGTTGTGGTACACAAGTAATTGGAAGTTAAATGATGGCCTAGTCACCATTTTGAGTGAACAAAATTATATAAATTAATAGTGAATCTTTGAAAATTAAAACAAGAATTGAGAATCGAACATTAAATTTTGTTGTTGACAGTCTATCTCTCATTGTTTAATGATTTATAAATATTTAATTACAATGTTAGCATTACAGAGCTATAGGTTGTAGAGGTAACTGGGTACTAGGAACCCAATCTGCATCAGTCGGTTAATTCAACATGGAATATTTTACCATGTGTTTCTTCATTCCCAGACATGCCCCTTTAGTCCTTTCTTGCCAGCTTGTCAACCCCCAATCTTCCATATGTAAATTGAGCTTTCCATGTCCTGCCTACTCATTAGTACTGTTCTTTGTTATTGTAACTTGCTGCTTGGTCTCATGGGAACTCGTATTTAAAGTTCTCTCTGCTTAGTGCCTTGCTGATCTCTACAGTTACAACCTTTTCAGGTCATGTCCTCAACCCCCCCCCCCCCCCCCCAACCCTCCTTCCGACACTGGTGCCTTCTGCCACCAAAGCTCACAGGCTGCAGCTCCTATCCTATGTATGTCCCTTAGAACGCCTTCTAAAAGCCTACAGCTTCCATCAGTCTTTTGGTTATCTCAACATTTGCTTCTTTGTTCAGCACCTATTTCTCACGTCTCTAAATAATAGCTTAGGATATTTTGTTTATGCTGAAGGTATTGTGTATCATGCATTGTTATGCTGTATGTGATCAGAGGTAATGAAGACCATAGAAGAAGGTGATGTAGATGAAGTGACAAAGAAAAGGATCCACAAAAGCAAAGAGAAGGCAGGTGCACTCTGGCACATCTATGCAGCGAAAGATGCAGAGAAGATCAGAGAGCTGCTGAGAAAGGTAAGTTTTAGGTTGAACTTCAGTGTGAGTGGCTGTTGATGAAGGAATGATACCATTATGGAACCTTAGAGTTGCTCAACACTAATGATTGGAAACTAACCCATTGAATCTTTTTTTAAGCAGTATTGTTATATTTTCATCTTTCTCCGTAAAAATAAATAAATCAAACGCCAACCCATTCTAACTTCTTGCCTTTATTGCCCTGTATGAACACTTGCTCATTTTTAAACAGCCATTATTATTTTGGCACTATGGCCTTTTACTATAATACTTCTATATGCCAACCAACTCAGAATCTTCAATGATTCTTGTTTTAGACATTTTGTAACTTCTTTCTGATATCATAATCTTCAAACTTTTCTTGGCCTAAATCCTGATACTTAATGGGGGAAATAAGCTTTGATCAATGCAATATTGAACTGCACTAATGGAGATCTTTGCAGTACAGAACATTTTCTGACAAAGATTGCAACTTGTCTCCCATTTTGAAGTGTATTAATATGGTATTGTAGGAAAGCAAAGGTATGGAATGATTAAAGCCATTTCCTACTGCAGTTCATCTTTTCTGTCCAAACTATTCATCCGGTTAGCTTAATTTTATCATTCTCCAATATCTTACTTCCTGCCCAAGCCAGAAATCAAGTTTCAGAAAGTACTTCCCTAGTATCGTTCTCATCTCCTCTGGGCCTCCTCCAATGCCAGCATGTCCTCTCTAAGATATGGGGTCCAAAATTGCTCTCCAAACTTGGTCTGACCATTGCCTTGTAAAGCCTCAGCATCACATCTTTCTTTATATATTCTAGTCCTTTCAAAATGAATGCCAACATTGCATTTGGCTTCCTTGCTTCTAACTCAACGTGAAAATTAAACTTCAGGGAATCCTGAACAAGGACTCCCAATTTCCTTTGCACCTCCAAATTATGAATTTGCTCCTAGTTTCGAAAATTTTACTTTATAAAATGCATGGCCATACACATCCCTACTCTATATTCCATCTGCCACTTCTTTGCCTATTCTCCTAATCTGTTTAAGTCCTGCAGATTCCCTGCTTCCTCAACACCACTTATCTTTGTATTTTGTATCAATATGTACTGATTGATCAATAAGAGCAAGAACCATTAGGCTGGGTAACCTTGTTTTCTCCGAGTCTGAGCTTCTGAACATCCTGCCACCACCCAATACACACTATTTATGCCAGCACTAGTTGCATAATACTGTTGTTTATTTAGCTATATGCTGTATATACATTATATGTCAACTTGTAAATCTATATAATAATTTTATAATCTGTTAATATTATTAATAGTTTTATGTACTGTGTTTGCATTGTGCTCCCAGAGGAATGCTGTTTAGCTGTATACACATGTATAGATGAATGACAATGAACTTAAACTTGCAGCTGCTCATCCTCAAACCCCAGTGAACTTGCCTCCAGTATATAACACCACTAAACACTTCTGTACTTTGGGTATTTTTGTTGCTTCTTGCATTTTCTCTACTTTTTAAAAAATATTTTTTGTAATCAAAATTGTAGACTTTACTTTGTATCGCTCAACTTGACCACAACATATTCTTGGCTTTGCCTTTTTCATTCCTGCAACTCCCTTTTCTATCTTGTGTCTCGGCAATTTTATGGACTTTTTTAAGCTTGTCTTCCCACGTTCTTGAAATACTAACTATGCAGATTTCTTTCCATCTTTGGGCATAGTAGGTTACTCAAACATAGTACCCATTGGGAAATTAGTAATGGATATTCTGTCCTCGAGTTTTCCTCAATCTTAATAATTTTGCTTCCTCAACACTGCTAATAGCAAAATCTACTAAAGTGACTTTACAGTGAAGATTTATTTTCATATTGTATTTGGCCTATTGTATGCTTACTCCCAAATTTTACTACTAATGCATCTTGCATTCAGCTTACTTCCTAGGTCATTTATGTCAGCTGGTGGCACAGTGACATCAGTGCCGGACTCTGGAACGGAGGTTCCCGGGTTCGAATCCAGTCGGACCGTTCCCAAGTACGCTTTCCATCTGTGCTGGGTTGAGTGTTGAGCTCGCAGCTCGACCTCGTAAAAATAAAAAGAAAAATACTGCAAAATGTCTGTGTGAGGAGTGGTGCACCACATGGTCTTTTGTTCTGTGCCTTGTAAGGCATGAAAATGCCTGACACTGGTCTCTCAGGCCTGAGTCGACTTCATCATATGTGAATACAGTCTATTGACTGCCAGATGTCTTTGTTCAGTACTTTGAGATCTGTCTACACTCACCCAGGTTTTTCTCCTTGACTTTTTTTTTAAGTCTTTCATAGTAATCACAATTGCTGTTGGTCGTCTCACAGCAAAACATGATCTCATTACCTTTTTCTGACCCTTTATGCTATCAAATAATTATTTCATAGGCATGTCAATTAAGTTAAATGTCATAATTGTAAGTTGCCGTACAAAACACACTATATAATGTGTGCTGTTTTCTACATTTAAATGTAGTTAAATGGTAGGCTGTAGAAAGGGCTACTGGTATGCATCTTTTATATGCAGTGTACTTTTTTTTATCCCCATTTATTTTTCTGTTAAGTTGATTCAACTACTTGGGCTTTGTTATGACAGTGCCTTGTGATGGCATAGCAAATCCTATTGAGATTCTGTAACTTACAAGAAAGTTTGTGAAAATGCAGTCAAAATATATAATTTTATGTTTTGAAGTCAGATCTTTCTTTTGGCTTAACATTACACCTTAGTCATGAGTTGATGATTATATATACATACATTTGGCATATTTGTGCTTGCCTCTGCTCTAGGTGTCGGAAGAGCAAGGCCAAGATAACCCACCTGATCACGACCCTATTCATGACCAGAGTTGGTACTTAGACCAGGTCCTGCGGAAACGGCTATATGAGGAGTATGGTGTGCAGGGCTGGGCCATTGTACAGTTCCTGGGAGATGCTGTTTTCATCCCAGCTGGAGCACCTCACCAGGTATGACATGTCAAGAAACAATAGACTCTACTGTTTGGGCAAAGTTGATATTGATTTTAAAAAGTGTAAATTTGAGGTTTATAAGGTAGGGCTTAATGATAACCAAACAGAAGCAAATGTACTTAATTACATTAGAAAGTTATTATAAAAATCTAAGTCTGACAGCTTTATTCATCATCTACATTAAGTGACTTCAGGCCCTTAACATTTTCATTATGGAGCTTGGTGCCCCCTCTTATTCCTTGCCAGCTCTTCTTGACGTTGCAACAATGAATGCATCACAGAAATACCTAACTGGCTTTAAATTGTTATGTGGTATTCTTAAGTCATAAAAAGCACAAAATAAATACCAGTTTTTTACTCATAAAAATCTTTCTTTTTTAAAGTAGGGAAGATAAAGTACTGTCGCCCCTCCTCGTAATTTTCATTGCTTTTGCTTTATTAAACAATCTGAGCCCCATTTCTTTCCACATATGTTAAAGAAGTGCAAGTTGATGGTTCTTTGGTGTTTATTTTGGATGAAATGTGGTAAAAATAATGTAATGATTGTATCTCTCCTTCAGGTACACAATCTGTACAGTTGTATCAAAGTGGCTGAAGACTTTGTATCTCCAGAACATGTCAAACACTGCTTCCGTCTTACTCAGGAATTCAGGCATCTGTCGAACACTCACACCAACCATGAAGATAAATTACAGGTATGATAATTTCATATAGGAGTAGACAGGAGATTCTGTGGATGTGATAGAGGCACTAGGATGGTATGTTGCCTCCCAGGTGCCAGGGTTAGGGATGTCTGAGATCAGGTCCATGGTATTTTATAACTGGAGGGTGAGCAGCCAGAAGTCTTGGTATATATTGGCACCAATTACGTGGGTAAGAAAAGGCAATGCAGGACTGAAGATGCTATATTTGACTGCACACAGTATACGGAATAACATAGATGATCTTGCAGTGCATTTAGCGATTGGCAGGTATGACTTTGTGGGCATCACAGAGTTGTGGCTGAAAAAAGATTATAGCTAGGAGCTTAACATTCAGAAAAATATATTGTATTGAAAGGATGGGCAGGTAGGCAGTAGGGTGGTGCGACTTTGTTGGTAAAACATGAAAACAAATCTTTAGAAAGATATGACAGGATTGGAAGATGTAGAATCGTTGTGGGTAGAGTTAAGGAACTGCAAGGGTAAGAAGGTCCTGATGGGAATTGTGTACAGGCCTCTGAATAGTAGTCAGGATGTGGGCTACAAATTACAAAGGGAGAAAAAGCACGACAAAAAGGGAATGTCATGATAGTCATAGAGGATTTCAATATGCGGATAAGTTGGGAAAATTAGGTTGGTGCTGGATCCCAAGAGAAGGAATTTGTAGAATGTCTATGAGACGGCTTTGAGCCCACTAGGGGACTAGCTGTTCTGGATTGGGTGTTTTGTAATGAACCAGATTTTGATTAGATAGCTTGAAGTAAAGAAACTTTTAGTGATCATAATATGATAGATCTAACTTTAACTTCTCTCTCAAACTGCAGGATGAATTCTATCAGTATTACAGTGGAGTAATGGGCATAACAGAGGCATGAGAGGGGAACTGGCCAAAGCTGATTGGAAAGGAACACTAGTAGGGATGACAGCAGAGCAGCGGTGGCTGGAGTTTCTGGGAGCAATTAGGAAAGCATTAAGAGGAAGCCAAAGCCAACATAAAAGCAAAAGGGAGGGGATATAATAGAGCAAATATGAGTGGGAATTTTGATTATTGGGAAGATTTTAAAAACCAGTAGGCAACTAACAAAAGTCATAAGAAGGTAAAGATGAAGTAAGAAGGTAAGCTAGCCAATAATATTAACGAGGATACTAAAAGCTTTTTCAGATGCATAAAAGGTAAAAGAGGAGAGTTAATATTATTGTAACCCCCTGGGTCGCCTCAGGCTCGCTCAGCTCGTTCTTGTCTAGGGGGAGCAGCCTTTGGCCCCGCCAAACTGGGTAATCAGCTGGTGTGGATGCTGTGTGATGTCCCCGCCTCGCCCAAAACCAGACAGTACACCTTATGCGATTAAATGAGTACAATTTATAAAGGTTACTATAACTAAGTGATTAATAACGATACAGTATATATGAAGAGAAAATTAAAGAAAAGGCGCCAAACTTATCAAAGTCCAAACCACTTCGTGCACAACCATTGGAGCTCAATTACTGAAGTCTTCTGGCCACCATTCGATCCTCTCCGAACTCCTCGACTCGCAGCTCAGGACCCTCCGAACTCCTCGACTCTCCAAACAGCTCAGGACCCTCCGAGTGGTCAACCAAGCACATCTCACTTCATCCCCCCCCCCCCCCCTCGGAGAATCTCCCGGGAAGGGGTCCGATCCTCGCCCAGCTTAGAGCATCGCGTCCTCTCTCTCGACCCCCTCGCGCTGATCTGCCCAAAAGTTTACAGACTCAGAAGAAAGAACATTAATCCCCATTTGGTTTACAAAGGAATACCATTCTCGTTATCAGTAAATTAGCATCCCTTTCCCAACAGTAACAAAGAAAAAAAAGAAACCCCCTTTACACACTTCCTCCACCAAATAAAAGTCATGTCCTCATGACTACTAAATAACTCGCCACCTTTCCTGCCAACACACCGTAACCCAAGCACAAACAGTGACATCTCCTCCCCACACAGTAACCCTCACGCCCTGTTCCTCAGGCGCTACTTAGGCCAACTATCTGGGAGTTCCCTAACCCTTCTGAGGCCTCCGTACCCCCTCACCTAAACCCTTCAGGCTCGGACACAACTGGGGATACCTTGGGCCCACTACCAACTCCTCTCTCAACCTCTCACTTATGCCCCACACTGCACACAGCTAACCCTCCCCGCTACACCTGACTCAATGGGAGAAGGGCCAAAGGTCTCTTCCTCAATCGAGGGAAAGTCAGCAAAAGGCAGCATGTACCACACATCCAGCACATCATCCATCGAATCTGTATTCTTCCTCATTCCTGTGATCGGTAGCTGCTGTTTGATCTTCTCCAAACGGAAACACGTGGCCTGCACTGCTCCCGCAGTCTCTTCAGCCTCCTGTTCAGTATTCACTGCACTTCTCTCCAGCTTTTTCTTCCTCATGACTTCTTCCAGATCAACTTTCAGGTTTTGCACTTCATTTGAACTGTCGATGGTCATCTTCAGGTTCCCTTCAAGCTTCCGCTTCTCTCTTCCGAGATTCGTCTGTAATTTCTTCACCTCTGCAAACTCCCCTCTCCGGGTTCTCAGTTTGCTATTACCCGCAGTCAGACAACTTTCTTCATTCTCTCCAACTTGTAAGTCTTCCGAATGGTTCCAGATCACTTTCTCCAGTCTCTCCGTCTTCATTTCAAACTTGATTCCATAGAGCCAGTCTCTCACGAGCTGCGACCTTCGCCAGCCCTGGCACGTGTCCCGAAAACACTTTAACTCGGTAGTTCTCAGCTGCTCCTGCAACGACCTCACTTCATATTCTCCTGAGGCAAATCCAAATACCAAGAGATCATCCACATACAACAAAACTCCAAACGCCTCCACATCCCCTATGGTCTTCCACCTGCCCCACAGGAAGGTTGCAAGGGCTCCAGATATGCCCTGTGGCATCTTTTCGGACCCGAAGACTCCTAGGGAATTTATAACGGCCGTCTTCTCCTTGTTGGCCCCACTCATCGGGATCTGGCAACATCCACTCCTCAGATCCAGCACCTTAAACCACTTCACACCACTCAGACAGGCCATCGCCTCTCTGGCCCTCAGGGCCATATTCTGGTCACTGACAGTGCACCTCTTCAACGCAATATAATCCATACACACGCTGCCTACATCTTCCACGGCTGTAGGGGCCAGTCGCCGCAACCTCTCTCTCTCCGAGGTGTCTTCAGCAGTCAACTCCCCTCCCTTGTGGTATTTCGCAGCGTCCACGAAGAGGGTCTCACCCTCAGATACTTCCCCCAGGCCATACCACCACTGGCTCTTGTTTGAATTCGGTATCAGCCCAATGCTGCTACACACGTCCGCACAAGCAGCTCGAAACCCTGGGTGCATCGACAATGCCTCCAAACAGCGCTCACCCGCCTCCTCCGGGCAGGCTCCCAAGCGCACCAGCAGGATATTGGTTCTCTCTAGAACAGAAACGCTGCCCGTCTCAACAGGGTCCGGACACATCAGCATTAACGATTCATGAACCTCAGTCTCCTCCACATTTGCCTCTAAGAACTCCATTTTCACTGACCAACAACCGTTGTCTGGATAATCACCGGCACTGGTACCCCGAATCTCCAGTGTCCTCAATGTTGTCAAGGGTAAATGCTTCCAATAACGGTTATGAAACAAACTGTACAGCAACTTCACCGGCGCCCCGGTGCCGAGGATGGCTTTAACTTGACTTCCATCCATCCATAACAACACCTGTGCGCGTGGCCCCTCTAAGCCTTCAGGAATAGGGTCTGTTCCTTTCGGGAGTTCCTTGGTACATTGCTGGGAACGTGCTCCCCCAGAGACCCCAAGCCGTTCCCCCACTGGGCCTCCTCTAAGTTTCCCGACACCTCTCGAATCAACGGAACAACTGATCCCCTTGACAGATCCCCTTGGCACCACAAGCAATTTATCTGCCCCCCTAGGCAAAAAGGGATACCCTAAAAACTTCCCACCAATCTCCTGCCACAGATATAATAAGCCCCCCAGCTGCGGCATTTGACTTCCAGTCGAACCACACGCATTTTCCCACACTTTCCCAGAACTGGCAGCGGTCACTTCGAGGTAATTGCGCCTGACAGTTCTAACAAAGTCACCAGCCCGCCTACTCAAACTTTCAACCCGTCCCTGTCACTTTTCCTCAGCCAAGCACTGCCACTCACCCAACAACTCAGAGGTCCGCTCCGCCCACGCCTCCGCCCCTTTAGGGCTGGACATTATTCCAATAACCGGGCGGAGCTCACCACTGCTGAAACATCCCAACCTGTCACTCCTCAATCTCCAAACAGTACGGACAACCCATGGTCCCACCACCATTTCGTCAGCACTAGTCGGACACTCGAACAACGACAATTGCTACCAACAGCAACCACCCCACCCAACACACACACAGCAATAACCAGCAATCGCACACCCACAAAGGCACACCAGCTCTTCGCCGCAGACACAATTTAAAGAGGGTGATCACACAGCTTCCAAAGAAATCAACCCCGGACGAGCACCCCACAATGTAACCCCCTGGGTCGCCTCAGGCTCGCTCAGCTCGTTCTTGTCTAGGGGGAGCAGCCTTTGGCCCCGCCAAACTGGGTAATCAGCTGGTGTGGATGCTGTGTGATGTCCCCGCCTCGCCCAAAACCAGACAGTACACCTTATGCGATTAAATGAGTACAATTTATAAAGGTTACTATAACTAAGTGATTAATAACGATACAGTATATATGAAGAGAAAATTAAAGAAAAGGCGCCAAACTTATCAAAGTCCAAACCACTTCGTGCACAACCGTTGGAGCTCAATTACTGAAGTCTTCTGGCCACCATTCGATCCCCTCCGAACTCCTCGACTCGCAGCTCAGGACCCTCCGAACTCCTCGACTCTCCAAACAGCTCAGGACCCTCCGAGTGGTCAACCAAGCACATCTAGCTTCATTCCCCCCCCCCCCCCCCCCCCCCTCGGAGAATCTCCCGGCCTTGGACCCCCCTTTGGGGTCCAATCCTCGCCCAGCTTAGAGCATTGCGTCCTCTCTCTCGACTCCCTCGCGCCGATCTGCCCAAAAGCCCGTCAACAAAAGCTTACAGACTCAGAAGAAAGAACATTAATCCCCATTTGGTTTACAAAGGAATACCATTCTCGTTATCAGTAAATTAGCATTCCTGCTAGTTAACAAAAGGAAACCCTTTCCCAACAGTAACAAAGAAAAAAAAAGAAACCCCCTTTACATTATATTTCTGGAGTCATCGTAAGGGGGGGGGGGAGAAGAAAATGGCAAACGAACAAGTCTTCACTGTGGATAATACTAGGTAATTGGGGAACTGGAAGGTCTGAATGTAGTGGTCACCTGGTCCAGATGGAGTACGCCCTAGGGTTCTGAAAGAGGTGGCTGAAGAAATTGTGGATCCATCGATAGATTCTGGCATGGTACCAGTGCACTGGAAAATTACAAATGTCACTCCACTCTTCAGAAAAGGAGGGAAGCAGAAGAAAGGAAATCATAGGCCAATTAGTCTGACCTCAGTGGTTGGGAAGATGTTTCGAGTCAATTGTGAAGGGTGCAGTTTCAAGGTACTTGGAGGGCATGTGATAAAAAGACCAAAGTCAACGTGGTTTCCTTAAGGGGAAATCTAGTCTGAAATTAGTTGGAATTCTTAGAAGAAATAAAATGCAGGATAGACAAAGGAGAATCAGTGGATGTTGTGTGCTTGGTCTTTTAGAAAGCCTTTGACAAGGTGCTGTCACGAGACTGCTTAGCAAGGTAAGAGCCATGGTATTACAGGAAAGGTAGAGCATTGGCTGATTGGCAGGAGGCAAAAAGTGGGAATAAAAGGAGCCTTTCTTGATTGCCTGCCGGTGACTGGTGATATTCCACAGAGGTTGGAACCACTTCCTTTTATGTTGTATATCATTGATTTGGATGACAGAATTGTTGGCTTTGATTTGCTTATGTTACTCAAAAGGTGGAGGGCCACAAGTAGCGTTGAGGAAACGGAGGCTGCAGGACTGAGATTAGGAGAATGGGCAAAGAAGTGACAGATGGAATGCAGAGTCAGGAAGTGTATGGTCATCCACTTTGATAGAAGGAATAAAAGCATTGCCTATTTTCCAAATGGGGCAAAAATTCAAAAATCTAAGGTGCAAAGGGACTTGGGGGTCCTTGTGGTGGATTCCCTGAAGGTTAATTTGCAGGTTGAGTCGATGGTGAGGAAGGCAAATGGAATGTTAGCTTTCATTTTGAAGAGGACTGGAATATAAAACCAAGAATGTAATGCTGAAGCTTTGAGGCACTGTTGAGGCCTCAGGTGGAGTACTGTGAGCAGCTTTAGCCCTCTTGTTTCAGAAAGGATTTGCTGACATTGGAGAGGGTTCAAAGGAGATTCTCTAGAATGATGCCAGGAATGAAAGAGTTATCATGAGAAACATTATGGTTCTGGGACTGTACTTCCTGGAATTTAGAAGAATGTTGGATGATCTTGTTGAAAGGCCTAGATAGAGTAGATGTTTCCTATAATGTGGGAGTCTAGGACTAGAGAGCACAGCCTCAGACTCTAGGGTCATCGGTTTAGAACAGAGATGAGGAGCAACTTCTTTAGCCAGAGGGTGTTGAATCAATGGAGGCCAAGTGGGTGGAGGTTGATAGATTCTTGATTAGCCAGTACGTGGAAGGTTATGGGGAGAAGACAGAAATGGATCAGCCATAATGAAATGGCAGCGTAGACTTGATGAGCAGAATGGCTTAAATCTGCGTCTCTGTCTTTTGGTCATATGGTACCAATAAGGCGTAGGTCCAAGTGCCAAAACATTTATCTATTTTGAACTAAATTCCTATTTGAATGCAAATGCATCTCAAAACAGAGGGATGCTTTGTTCCGGACCAGTCTGCTGTTTGCCCACTGGTCCCATGCATTCTATAGCCATCCCATACATCAGCAACCAAGTTGTAATTGACTTCCATGCTAGAGATACAGAATAAAATTTGCTGTTGCAGAATTTATGTACAGTGCCTTGTAAAAGTATTCAGCTTCCCAACAGTGTGTTCGCATAAGTGAGTAATACAACCAGGGATTTTTATTTAAGAAGTATTCATTCCCCTTTATTCAGTACTGTTGAACCATCCCTCGCAACTGTTAAGGCCAGTAATCTGTTTTGGATAGATGTCTATTAGGTTTGCACCACATGATGGAGCAAAGTTTGCCCATTCCTCCTTGTAAAATTACTAGGTCAAGACACTGACTGGACCACTCAAGGACATGAATGTTCTTCATTTGAAGCCATTCCATGATTGCTGTGGCAGTTTGAATTGGGCCACTTGCTGCTGAAAGACAAACTTCCTCCCCGGTTTAAGCTTTCTGGCAGAGGCTAGGAGGTTTTTATCCAGGATCTCCCTGCATTTAGCAGTACTATGTCTTCCTATCAATCCTAACCAGATTTCCAGTCCTATTGCTAAAAAGCATCCCCTTTGCATGATACTACCTCCACCATACTTCACATTAGGGGTGATGTTACTGGCTGATGCGCAGTATTAGATTTATGTCACACGTACCGCTCAGTGTTGAGGACAAAAAGTTCCACTTTAGTCTCATCCGACCACAAGGCCTTCTTCCACATCTTTACAGTATCTTTTAAGTGACACTTTGCCAAGTCTTTACAGGCAAATAAATGCTTTTTTTTTTGTTTAGCCACTATTCCATAAATACCCTTTTTGCACAAGGCCTTTAGAGATTGTGGAGCCATGAACTTCATCTCCAGTTGCAGCCACTCAATTCTGCAGTACACTCAAAGTGACTATTGGCATCTCAGTCACCTCTCTTACAGGTGTTGTTCTTCAGCGACCAAATTTAGAGCAGTGGCCTCACCTAGGCAGTGAGACTGTGGTTTCATACTTTACCCACTTTTAAAATGGACTGCACTGAACTCAGACGTATTTCAGTGCCTTTAAGATAGCCTTGTCCTCCTCTACAGGTGTGTGCTTTATTATCATTTCCCTGACTCACCTTAAATGCTCTTTTGTCTTGCTTTTGGTTTGGTCTGTTGAAAATCTACCATACAGTTGGACCTTTTTTTTTGGGGGGGGGGTGGTATTTATTCAGATGATCCTCCAATTTTCTACATCAGCAAATTGGATGAGTTGGTAAGGTAATACATAGTATTGCACCTGAGGAGCATTAGCACAGTAATTACAGAGGGGCCGAATAGTTTTTCAGCCTCAACTCTGGCTTCTAATTTTTGGTAAATTGATGACAGATTTTGGAATTATTCTTTTGTTTTGACATGATGTACAGTGTTGTAGGTTAGCTTAAAAATCCTTCATATATTGTAGATAATGATACATACAGAAAAATGTTAAATAGTTGTGGGGGCTGAATATTTTTTCAAGGTACTGTAAAGAAACATAAAATGCAAAGGAAACAATAAATTTTGTTTTATTTTTATCACTTGATGCTGTGGGACAAATTTGTATATAACATCAGTAACACAAAAGCAGTCACAGCCTACTTCCTTCAACGTGCCCTCTCTAGTCCGAGGAGCTGAGTAAATGCATCAGGGTACATTGCTGTCACACCCTTCATCTGTGACGCATTGCATTTGTGGGGTGGTGGGGGGCTGCAGTAGCAATGGCCAGATCTTGAACTGGCTCCTTAAAATAATCCCTCAGTCTTTTCTCCACTTCTACTGTCACTTTGCTTTAACCCATAACATTTTGGACTCCTACACCACCTTTCTCCCATGAGTCCTGATCCTCAAATTCTGTCCATTTCCTTGACATCCTCACTACTTAAACTCTTTCCTAATCCACAAGCATTGCCCAACAAAGAAAGTGCATTCAGATAAAGCGCACAGCAATGCCTCACTAACGCTGCAGCGAGACATCTTTTTATTTTTCTTTGGACTAGAGAGGCCATAGCAAAAGAGGGACTTGGTTGTGGCAGCCAGCCCAATCATATCCAGTTCTTAATTCCCCATGGTATTGAGTCACTACTAATAAAAACTGACAGATCTTGTTATTTCTTTGAGCACAAGCCTTGTCCATTCTCAGTCTAATGTTGGCCTAGGCTATTAAATAATGGCACTGGTTCACTTTGCCATTGCCAATAAAGTGAATTAATGTGAGAGAGGGAACAAGAAGCATCCTGCAAGAACACACCTCCACTTTAACGGGGGAAAATGGAGGTTACAATGTTACAAAAATTGAGACAAACCGTTTTCTAGAAACATAAACTCGTCTGTGACGGGTGGGGTTTTCTGCAGAAGCCTTTTAATTGTTCTGGTTTAGTTAACCTGTTCATGGCCATAGTTGCCTGTGGAATCTGTCTGCTGGTGAATCACCCATCAAGGCTGAGCTTATTGGCTGCTAAATTGGCTGATGGAACCATTGGGGGGGGGGGATACTGAATATGTAAGGTACTCGAGGCACTTATAATTTTTCCTCTTTAAATGTTAAGTTACTTTTTCACCATTATTTTAAGATGTCTGTTAATAATCTGAATGTTCATGTTGAAGTTTCAATTGTGTAAACCTTAACTAAGAATAAAGTTTATTGTCATCAGGTGAAGAACATTATCTATCATGCTGTGAAAGATGCTGTTGGGACTTTGAAGGCTGAGGAACCCAGACTGGGCAAGTCATAGAGGAACCTTGAATGGAAATCAGTGACTCAGAGGAACTGTTCTGTAACATATGCTCATTAAGAATTACATGCATTTAAAAATGGAAAGGATGTTTTGGTGGAAGATAAAATGTTCAATAAAAATTCACCACATTATCACAGTGAAACGTAGTATCAGCTTTGCTGTTTCCTGCAGCAAGCTGTAGAAACAGAAGATTTGGGAGAGTGTCACATTGTAGTTAGTTTTGCACTGAGTTAGTGGTTATATTTAAACAAAAGGTCCCTTTCCCCTTACTTTATCCATATTCATACAAAGTACTGGGTTAATGAGAAGTGATCTTATAGAAGTAGCATAGCCCATGGTTATAACATTCTCATGTTCCCAGAAAGAAGAGTAAGTTTAAAGGGACAGCAAGACTTTTTGTTGGCTCACGTTAACTATGGTCAAGTGATCCCTGGTTTTATTTAAGTTTAATTTTCTTAAAGATCTTTACAACATTCCAGAGACTCGTTACCGAGCTGTTTCTGTGTAGTTTCTGGGCACTCATAGTTACAGCCAGACCTTACTGGAATCAAAACCAAACTGCTAAATCAGGTGAAGCGATACGAGTTAACATGTTACAATTTATAATTTGGAGTAATACCTGCATCACTCGTTATCCATTCCCGCCAGGCCCCAATTGCAAACAGAGGTGGGAGGCAGAATTGGATTTCTGTTCAAGTCTGTGGATGTTAAGGTTTTAGAAATGTAAAACTGTCAGAAATTAATTTTGTTTTTCATTTTCTAAGATGGATTTTTCTCTCAACTGCAGATATTTATAAACAAGTTATTTTACTATATAAAGAAGCAATCACTTTCCAAATAGATCTTTTTGACTGACCTGCTGCAGTATGTACCTTCACCTGGAAGCATAGATAATGCTCCTTTTGAAGCAAACAAGATTTCAATGCCTCATTTTCCTCTGTCAGTTTATTAGCGAGGTGTACTCTTAATGTTTCTGTCAGCAAGATGTTGGGCCATGTAGCCCAGAGAATTGGGTCCTGTTGGCTCTAACGTGAGTTGAGTTCCCTTGTTAAAGTTGAAATTTAGTTAAATCATCTGGAGAAATGTCAGTTTCATTGTCAAACATTGGACAGTGAACTGGGTAGTAAGGAAGGATTAAGTGCACGTAATTTGAGGGTTTGTCATGTGGAGATCTTGAGTGACAAAACAAAATCTCAATACTAAACTGGAGTCAGCTGCTATTAAAGTAATACCTCTGAATTGATTTCTTTTTAACTGTTACCAACATGTGGAGAAATACTCATGCAATATTGATTTGATTAAAACATTTAATAAGCTCTTCAAACTGTCATGACCCCCTCAAAAATTATTTTTAGTATCTTTCAACATAGAAGGAAGCCATTCAGCCCATCAAGTCTAGTTTTTAGCATTTTCCCACAATCTCATTCTTCCATTGGTCTTCCCTGTAAACCAGTCTCTCCTGCATGCCCATCAATTTTCCCCGATTCCCCTACCTCCTAGACTAGGGGTAATTTACAGTAACCAATCATAGTACCACCATGTCTTTGTGATAAGGAACGAAGCTAGTGCACCCAGAAAGCCATGTAATCATATAGGAAACATACAAATTCCACATAGACTGGACTGGCAATCAGTATTGAACCCAGTCTCTTAAATCTGCGAGGCATCGGCACTATTGCTACAGCATCGTGCCACCCTCCTTAGTCCCTGAGCCTTTCGTTGTTTGGTATCAGGGCAAAGATATCTAAACATGCATTCTGACCCTTACTGAACAAACTATAATCAGAAAAAAATTGAAGCAGTCTATCTCTCGTTGTTTCATCTGATTTCCATTGCAGATCAAATGTTGAACTGTAAGGTAATACTTGGTGGTTAAACTAGTCTTGGTTAAGCAGGACTTCCGTTTGTCCAGGTGTCTGAGAAGTATTTCCAGTTTGTAAACTGGTCTGTTCCTTTACCAATTATCAAAGGTTCAGTATTGCTATTCTAAGTAGACAAATCTTCAAGAGGACTATTAAGAACTTCATGCATCTTGATTAATCCCTTGACTCTTGTGATGGTATTTATCAATGTTACGTTTCATTATGAAATGAAGTTGGAAATTATTTTATTCAGTCATTCCGATTTTTTTGTTTTTGGTAGAACATTATGAACCCTGAAATCAGGGTGATAACACTTAGTTGATCGAGGGTGTGAACCAATTGTTTTATTCTGGAAAGTTTTGTTTTAGTGCAGTTTCCTTCATGCACATATGTGAATGAAAGTGTGGCTTGGAGCGTTTTGTTGAATAGGACGGAAATATCTTCAACCCAGCAAGAACCAGGATGAAGAATGATGAGGGAAGTGAGGCTCAGAGTGCAAATCTGATCACCCAGCCTATCCATATAATAAAGTAAAATGAGTTTAAGCATAGACATCTCAAATTTTTCATTTTGAATCTAGTTTACTGCATTATTTATTATGTTTGTGATTGGATTCCACTTGACAGGTTGCCATTCTAAGAGTCATGGAAATAATCAACACATATCTTGAGTTCCTCAACTTTCTCTTTAAAAATAAAAATTGTGATATTTTACTTCTCCCTGAGAATTATTCTTCACTTCTATGTAGGAATCCTCAACTTGATATTGGGACATATTAGCAGGACATTGTAGGGATATAACTTCTACTTTTTGTATTTTGTTGCCTGTAAACTCCATCAAACGAGTTTTTCCTTTTCCTTGCGATGATGATTTTTACCTTAAGCTCCACTCTTAATGAATTAAATCAACTCTGGGTCAGTGAGGTTCAGCCGTGTAGTAATATTTTGCACTATTTACAGCATTGAAAGAAAAACACTGAAAAGTGTGCAGGGTGACAAAAAATCATATTCATTGGAGAAGGTTTACAGGTCTGCCACATCTTCCAGCATATTTCACCACTTTTTAACTTCGTAGAGGGTAGGCGCATATGGCCAAGCCCTCTGCAGTCTTAAAACGTAACCAGATCTCAAAGGAAAAATGAGCACAAAATGTGGACTTTACCCTTGATGATACCAATTGTCAGCACATGACAGACTTCCGGCTTTGGCATTCGTTCAGATTTGACAGTACCCACTTTTTTCCCCAAACAGACTGCTTTCAGGATTCAGTATTTAAAACCAAAACTGTCTCTAGAAGTGTGTATTTTGTTTTTTCTTTGGGCAGGTACCATAGTACCGTTCGTAAATCTGATGTTTTTGTTGATATGTAAGCTGTTGTGACTTTTTAATAAAAGGATAAAATGAAGAAAAAAAATACTGTCACATAATGTAGAATACTTGTCTTCATTTACTGCAAGCATTTTGTGAAGGGCTGATTTAGGTTTCAATATTCTTATTAAAATTTAAAGAAAATATTTCTGTCCGCTTCATTTATTTACAACTGTTTCTGAAGAGAAAGTCCACCAGTATATTAAGTGACTTTAAATGTACTGTAATTTAAACAGCTTCCAAAAAAAAGTGTTACACTCATTTCTGCATGATTAAATATAATGACGGTGTATGTGTGAAGTGTCAACCATGCTCACTAATGGGTACAAGTAGTATATATTGCAACAAATCAAACATTTTAGAAACTTTTGTCCAGAGAAAAAGCTGGTTAATACTTTTTCATGTATTTTCTTAATGGTATAGTGGGAGGCCCATCAAGCCCATCTTAATTTATTGTATGTCAACCATTCAGAATTGAAACATAAGTTCAATCTGTAAAAGAGCAAAAGGCAAAATTTAGCAAGCCACTCAATAAAAAACAATTACACTGTAGCAGTTAATGCAAACACAAGAAAGTCTGCAGATGCTAAAAATTCAGTCCTGATGAAGGATCTCAGCTGTTTACTCTTTTCTGCAGATGCTGCCTGGCCTGCTACATTTTGTGTGTGTTGCTGCAGCAGTTAATCCTGGCAGAGTATTATTAATGTAAAAGTAATGTTAAAATGGGATCAGAATCAGATTGATTTTTGCTGACTTAAATGACAAGAAATTTGTTTTACAGTGGCATTACAGCACAAAAACATTAAATTACTATAAATTACAAAAACATTGCAAAGAAAGAGTAATGATGTGTGTTTTTGGACTATTAGAAATCTAATGGTGGAAAGGAAGAGGCTGTTTCTGAATGATTCAATGTGAGTCTTTGGAAGCCTATAACCCCAATGATAATAAGATGAGGGTGTGAGGCAGATGGTGGACGTCAGGATATGTAAAATGATGAGTAACTTGAAGGGGGGGGGAGTGAATTTTAAGTATGAAACTAGATTGAAAATTAAGGTCTAGTTTGTCAGTGTTCAGCAAGCATGTGCCAGGGAGAAATAGTTCTTGAAGGCTGAGGTGAATTTTGAATAACATTGAGGCCAGTGATATCAGGAATGTGACTGAAGGTGTGAGATGAAATATTACGTTATAGTTTGCTTAAAGGGGAGAGAGGTTATCATAAAGGGCAATTGCAAATGTTATGTCCAGAGGGATTTGTATCAGTCATCTTACAGAAATATGCTTGAAACTTGTGGTTTTGATGTAGCTTCTTCATGTAAGCATAACTTCAAAAGCTGTGGTCAGAAAGTACTGAAGATGGAGACTGAAAGAACAGCATTGAGAGACAGTATCCAATTAATTATGGGTTTGAGGGATTTTTAAGTTTCCAGGTAATAACTGAATTTAAAATCAGCAGAAGTTACAGAAATGATCAATGTGAATTTGAGAGCAGGGTAGATGGAAGGTGATGCAAACTTGACTGTAGTGGTTACTTTAAAACTTGCCAACAAATGCTGAGAGACTAACCTAGATTGGCACTGTATGATGCACTTGCAAAATCAAAAAAGATACATTTGATTCTTTATTACAAAACCAACAAAGACAAACAGTCTTGTGATAATAAACTAAGGAAACTAAATCAGCGTATTTTAGCGTTCCAACAGTATCTCAATTAACGTAACTAAGCAGTCAAACTATTATTAGTGTAACTAGTGAAAAATATCACGCCATGCTAGATACAAAGCAATTTCTTTATTCGACAAAACCAGGTACAGTAGGCATTGTACGGAGGCTTTCGGTTGAAAGGTCTGCTGGCCCAACATGGGGCTCGATATTTGCTAAACAAAGAGGACAATTCTATATTTACAAAGAATGGATAATGCTTTCTTTGAAACTACATGCAAACTTCACTCCATCTGGTTCACATCCATCCCACAGACGCCAGCATCATCTGTGGACTGGAATTCTCAGCTTTTAGGAAATTCATTGTTCCAAATTAAATCCACTATATCAAGGAACAGAAGACTGGTAGCCAAAGCCATTTCCTAGATGTAAATGACCTCAACCCAAAAATGACTCTTAACAAGAGGTTACTAGCACTTAGCCCAGTACAGAATGACCGCTCTGCCAAGTCAAAGTCATGAAACTCCTAGAGTTGGAGATCTTCAAACTTCTACCTCCTATAGAAGACAGATCTTAGTAATGGGCCTGTCCAGACAGCTGGTCTTGGCCTTAGTACTCAGCTGCCACATAAATCCCATGATCTATGAGTTTTGAGGCACTGTGTTATCAACTATAAGCACTATGTTTCCTGAGAGGAAATGGCATTTTATACCTGACCATTTCTGATGTTTCTGTAACTGGTAAATACTCCTTAACCCACCATTTCCAAAACAAGTTTGACATGTATTGGATCTGCTTCCATTAATGATGAACAAAACTCTTGGAACTCTCCTGACGGTGAGGTTTTCAGAAGCAATAGATAGTTGGGTGTTAGTGCTTCTAAATCATTGGGATCGGAGGATGCTTTAGTAATTGGATGACCTTTGATAATAGCCTCTACTTCACAAAGGACTGTGTGGAAACACTCTTCATCAAGACTCTACCTTCATAGTGGAATTGAGGACCTTTTGCACATAACTGATCAATCTCTCCCATGGTTCTCCATGATGTGAACCAGCCAGGGGTTAAAAATAAATTTACTTCCTTTTTGAAGGAAGACATCACGAATCTGTGAACGATTGATTCTCAATGGCTTCTTGCAATTCAGGCTCAGTTCAAACAAAGCTTGTCACATTATCAAGTGCAGTTCACGAACTTGTCCTCATCTTGCTATAAAGTTTTGAAGTGCTTTAGCAAAAGAATCCATGTTTAGAGATGCCACTTCAATGTGAACAGTTCATAGAACTGGACAGGTAAATATGACCCTATACCCTATGCTCTTCATCTCAAAAGGTCCAAAGTAGTCCATTCCTGCATGTGTAAACAGGGGTATATCTGGAGAGAGCCTGTCCAGAGGTACATCTGCAACATGCTGGCACCCTGGAGTTGTGTGCAGCCATCGACAATATGCTTAGACAAAATTCTTCCTAGAGCTTTATGAGCACCAGGAATCCAATTTTTTTGCTGCAAACTGGATAATGTGGTTACAGCCACCATGTCCCACTTCTTGATGTACGTACCTCAGAATGAGGTCTGAGATATGAAGATTGTCAGAAGAACAGGGTGTTTAGACTCTTCAGGCATGCCTGCCCCATTAAGCCACCACAGACTCTCAAGACACCATCTCCAAGTACTGGATTGAGCTTGAAAATATGGCTGTTTCTTTTCACACTTTCTCTCCTTTGCAAACGAGTACTTATTTGGAAATTCTTTGGCAAAGCACAATGAGCTCTATTTCAGTCTTTCTGAGCTCCTCCACTGAGAGACAATCTGGTATTTGGCCTCTTTCCAAGCAATATCCTTGTTGTTCATCCAAGTCAGACTGAGTGATGTGCACTTGCTTCCTCTTCCAACTAAGAAACAAAAGGTTTGGAAATCTAAGAATCCAGGCCACTGTCTTCCTCAAGTGCCAACGGCTAGAACTGCTGGCTTATACATGGCAACCTCTTAAATTTGCATGGCATTCATTGTAACTCTCCTTTAGACTTCTGGATCATCTAGCAGAAGTTCTCCAGAGCCATGTTTAATTCTTCAGGAATGCTTTCACCTTCAACCCTCTCAAGGCTGCATCTGCCAGTTCCTTGAAGTCTTTAGATACCTCCATTGAAATGCTTCTGAGACCTTAAGATTTTATGAAGCTTCGTTTGCAATGAAGGTTTAGAACTTGGAAGTTTTATTCTTGCTGTACTTCAGCATAGAAGTACTATCAGACCAAAACAGGAGCCCTGAAGCTGCAAGTGCAACTTCCTCCACAACGTGTCCATATGGCTTACCGTCTTTACCAATAGTGATCTCCATACAAGGGATGGAAAGTAACTTCAACAAAGCTACTCTAGATTTTCCCATGATGAGATTACTGTGCACCTGAGAGTACATGTGCTACAATAGGTAGGTCACAGTTCCATAAACAGTTTAGCTTGCAACTGTAAAATGGTGTAACTGCAGCAGCAACCTCTCCAAAATCTAGGGGGTTCAGACATCTAACAAACTCCACGTCTTTCAACTGGCAGAGTTCTTAGAGCCAGCTTGTCTGTTCATGAGCAACTGATGTTGGTATAGTGTCACACCAGCCAACTTTGATTGATCTTGTAAGATCATCTTAGCACTAGCACCCCTGGATTCCTAAAGGATCATAGAGGGAAGCAGCTGTGGAGAGGATCCCCCTTCTGGTGAGCAGTCTATCTCGATCATGATAGTCATCTTGAAAATATCAGACTATATCCACCTTTGCAAACACAGCACTCTCCACTGAAGGTATATCTTGATTCAAATCCAGATCCTTTAGATATCTCATTCTTTGCTCTTCTGGTATTAGAGCTAGCACACTCTGTTGCTTAATCATGTTGTGAGTTGAGTGCCACCTTTAGCCCAAATGGACACAAGGCCACTGCTTCTTCCTCAGAGGGCATTGACACAAGGCAGACATCAACAGAGAAGCAGCACAAACCCTTATCCACTGTCTCATGGCTGAACTGTTCATCATTTCCCAAGAGCAAAACTGGCATTGTTTGGTGATTAAGTTGCTCAAAGAAATGTACCACCATCCTAAAGTCTGCCATATCTTGTCTGAGTACACCATCAGGCCACTGGAGAAACCTCATCAAATCTACATCTTCCACTGGTACTTTAACCTGATGAAACATTGATCCAATATCTGCCACGGCCACTGCTGGATCTTTCTGAATCTGGTTATGACTCCAATCAATGAGCTAGTAGGATCTGTTCCCTGTGAAAACGGAGTATTAAGGGGTATTTCCTGAAAAGTCATTCCACAGCCAAACACAACACAAAGATTCCCTATTTAGGGGTGGAAAACACCATGATGTGGAATATGTCAGACTTTCCTATCATTGCATTCCAGATCCTCTGCTGACACTCTCAGCATAATCTATGGAGATTACATCTTTCAGGAAAGCTGGGTAGTCAGTGTGAAATGACAAATCCTTCTTAATCCTTTTAGATTTAGAGCATGCTGCTCAGCAACATTACTATTATTTGGCATGTTAATCTTTTACTTTCTGAAAGGTAAATGAATTTGGTAATGGCCATCCACCAGTTTTGTGGAATTTGTAACCAACTCCATGAACTTGTGGTCTTCTCTTGACAAACCAGATTGTTCATCCAGATTGCATTTAGGGAAGTCTGCCTGGAACTGCCACTGCCAAAGCTCATCCAAGTTCAAAACTAAGGTCCTATTAATGGTCATCTCTGGCCGTGTACAATCTTTTCCATCACCATGGTCTCCTTTCAGTGGTCCATTCAAAGTCCAACCCAGCATTGTTCCAATTGCATAGGGTCCATCATTAACACTGTGAATCACTTGCAACGGCTCCAGTGCTTTAGGCACACTTGTCCCTAAAGCAGCTCAATTTCTGAGTCAATCTCTGACAAAAGAACATGTTTCAGCTGAAAATATCCCTGGAAATCTCTCTGTCATGGAATGTTTCCTTTGTGGTCAGGCATACATTTCTGCATATACTGTAGATGTGATGTAGTTCATAATAGTTCTCAATATCTAAGCCAACCATTTCCAATCCTGAAACAATATCATTACTCATGATCTTCTCTTGACCCATGGTGCGTAAGAGAATGTGTGTCCTTTTTTCTGTGAGGTTGAGCTTGTTTATGAGCCCACTGCTGTACTTCCTTGGTCTCAGAAAGCTTAAGTAACCACTGTCTTGTTACCCTTCTGAGACTTCACTTGTACTGGAACTATCCAATCACCATTCCTTGTAAAGTTAGATACCAGGACACTACTCACAGCTGTGTCTGATTCTTTCACAGCTTGTTTTGATTCTGCACCCTTTTCATTAGAATGAATATGAAGTATGCTGGGATGTTTGTCACTGCATATCTTGCATGAAAGACACTTCCTGCAATCCTTGCTGATGTGTCCTGTACACAAACACCCAAAGCAGACACCATTTTCTTTAAGGAAAGCACTCCAGCTAAAGGCACGAGTCCGATGCATGCTCACCCTCGCAGGACGGACAATCCTCTTTGGCTGATGAGACCATTTCCCTTCCAGGTTCAGTTTTAGCTTTACTTTTTAAAGTGGCCACAGAGGTGACAAAGACAGACAGACAGACATACTTTGTTGATCCCGAGGGAAATTGGGTACTTCCCAAAGGAAGCTACTTTAGAATGATATTGTGACTTAGTTCAGCCTACTGCAGGTGAGGTAGCTTCCTGTAGGTAGACAGAATTTTCTGTTCCATGCTAATGTACTCTGTTAAAGCCTGGGCTCTTGGATATCCTTTCTTAAGGTCAACATGCTGGCAACTTCTGGCAAGTTCTCTAGGGCGACCCCTAATGTACAGTTCAAGGAAATAGAGGCAGTTTCTATAGCTGTCAGTCTTGCCTTCAACACTATTTTCAAAAGCCCTCAAGAATGCATAATACTGCAATGAATTGCCATCAAGCATTTGAATTTTAGGTAAAGATGAAATATGTTGCTTTTGTATCATTTAGGTTGTTATTTCATTTTGCTTTCTCATAATATCAATAATATTCTGATTATAGTCTGAAATAAGAGTGCTTCCATGCTGTAAGTAAATGTCCCTGTTAACCCTTTGAGCTCTTCGATACCACATAGGTTCAGAGTGTCTCAATAGTACAGGCTGAGAGTAAACACCTTGAACTACCTCTTGCGGGTCATGTTCATGTTTCACAGGCACTTGAGGAACAAATGGGTCAACATTGATATTGGGTGCTTTGGTTTTCTTCTGTGCCTTTTCAATATAGGAACTCACACCATTGGACTGGCGCACTTTTAGCACTCAGCACACTTGAAGTACTTTCCACATGAACTTTGACCACCTTTGTGGCAATTTCTTCCTGCAACTTAAGCTGCTCCTTCCTTTTCTACAGCTGTTCCTCTTGCTCTTCCAGGACATGTTTGTCCTTCAATAATTGTTGCTGCGTGATTAATGAGGCTAAATCAGCCCCTATTTTAATCTGTGCAGAGGAGGTATTAGATACATAAGATTCTCTGCCTGCAGTTAGAGCACTGACTCTTGACACACTCGGGCCTAGGTCATCTTGTAGTCCTCTGCAATATGTGTAGTAAAAAATGCATTGGAATTTGAGAAACATTGTTTGGTAGAAAGTGAGATCTGTATTCACTTGTTGCAGCAACATGACCTTCAAGGAACATGTTTGGGTCAACCAATATTTCATATCCTCCATGAGTGTAGTGTACTAGAAATCAAAGTTTGCAAAACCGCTGGTTCTGTTTTCTTTCTGTTCAACCTTGGGAAGTAATGAGATCAATCTGAGATGCTGCTTCACAGAGACTAGTCAAGTCCTTAAGAGAAGATCGCACTTGTGATGCTTTTTCCTATTTCCCAAAAGATCCTTAATTGATGGTATTGAACCTTTAATTTTGTTCATGTTTGTTTTATATACCTTTTGAAGACTTTCAATTCTACCTGCTAAAGCTTTCAAAATATGTTTAATTTCTCTTTTGCAAACCCAACTGCAGGGTTGTTGGTGCCAGTTCCATGCTTCATACACTCATGTTGTGTAGCTTGCAATTAACTCTTTATTTGCCACTGCACCACCGATTATTGATTAAATATTAGAACAAACTGTCCGTGCGAACAGAGGGCTTAAACCAGACGGAACAGACAACCTTCAATTCATATGTCAGCAACTAGAATATTTCAGCACTTCAATAAAACAAAACGATGTGCCTTCAGGCAAACACCACAGAACCCCTTATGGACGAGCAGCGCTGACCATTCAAAACTACGTTCAAGCCACAAATCCACAAAAGGTCTTTACTTCCAGCCAGTTCCTTGCTCTGGCTTCTCAGTGTTGCGATTGCAATTTCGCCAGTGGGCCTGAGGCAAGCCTTTGCCGTAGACTTGGTGTTTGTTTGGTATAATTTTCTTTTGTTGACAAAACGTAGTGATTACTTTAAAAGAAATCCAAAGCCTCTCAGAGATTTGATGCAGGAGATCTACACTATATGATGTGCTTCCAGAATAACGAAGTGCCAAGATCAAGAAAAGTACTTTCAATCCTTTATTACGAAACCAGCAAAGATGAATGATCGTGTAGCGATTTTAAAAAACTAGCGAAAGTAAATTAGCAATATAGCGATTTCAGCATTCAAGCCAGTGTAACTAAACATTCTAATTTGCTGTACCAGAATTAGCAGTCTAGTTGTACTTAAGCAATTCAACAGCATCCCGATTAGCGTAACTAAGGAGTTGAATGAAATTGGTATAGCTAGTGAAAATGTATCACCCCTTATGGCTTACCCCCTTTCAACTAAACTAGACATGAATATGTAACTGTGCTCAGTTGTTCTACCATGCCCCAGCACACGCGACAGCTTACCATAATAAAGGCACCACAAAATACAATGCAGACAGGAAATAGGTACATAGCTCCAACGGACAGAGAATAGATATGTGGCTACTACATTAATTTAAAAAATTGGTAGCTTGTGCAAGTTGCAACACCAATACAGTCATCAATGTAAAGGAGAAGGTTTGGAACAGGGACTGCTTCATATAGCTAACAAACAGTCAAAGCTGGGGTCTACTGATGCCCCGTGGCTACACGTTTGATTTGTAGAAAGTGACTGGAGTCAAAGGGGAAGTTGTTTAAGGACAAATTCAAGGTGGTTGAGAGTGTTGGTGGAGAGGAACTGTTCAGATCTTTGCCGTAGAAAGGAGAGAGATTCTGCTTCTTTCTACAACAAAGATGGCAGTGTATAAATGGTGGGCACTATGGTAAAGATGAGGCAGTAGGGGTAGCGGTATCGGAATTTATCCAAAAGGTGAAGAGCTTGAGGTGGCAAAGGACTGGTTGAGGGAAGACAAGATGGAATATGGGGAGGTATGAGGAGATTTGTTCAGTGGGGTAAGAGAAGGCAGACACAGGCCAGACCTGCCTGTTGACCTTGGGTAAAAGAATGAAGAAGTTGGGGGTTAAAACATTTTCAGGTTAGAGATAGTGGAGGAGAGATCCGATGTAATGAAATCCGTGACAGTGCAGGAGCTGATATAGTTTGTTGTTGGGGTCATCGCCCAGGGTCTGATACACCAGAGAGCTGTTGTCTGGCCCCTGCAAAGTAGAGGTCGGTCTGGTAGACGACAAAGGCACTACCTTTGTGGGTTTGATGACCAGCTTGCAATTTGTCCGAATTGAATGAAGAGCTGCGCTTTTGGAGTGGTGGAGCAGAGTGGGAGGAGCAGTGAGGGCTCCTTGCAGAAGAAATAACCAAGGAAGCAGAGAGTATTAAGACAGGCTGTATGTCATGGTGGGCCTGCAACCTGATGAGGTTTTGGTGCACAGGTACAAGAGTGAAGCCTTTGATGAGGATTGACTGCTCAGCAACAGAGAAAGGATGGTTGGGCCTGAAGAAGAGGCTGATGCTGAGGAGTCAGCAGAGGTTCAAGCTGGAGCAAGGATTGGGGTCAGAAGAAGCAGTTGAGGGTAATAGGAGGGGAAGCAGCAGGTAGTGTGGGACTGGGTGGTGTACAAGATCAGAATGTGGGGAGCTGTGTTGAGAACAGAGGTTGGAAGGAAGTTGGAGTGCTGGGAACTTGGAGCTGGTTGGGAGCGTGAGGTGGTCCTGACATCTTTGGAACAGCAAGGAAGTCTGGGTGGATCTTCAGCTGCCTGGAGACAGGCACGTTTCCCGCTCTTCGTGAAGGTCAGGAATTGAATTACCCTTATTATTTACATCCTTCAAATACATGAGGAGGTAAAGATCTTTACATTACGTCTCTGTCTAAATGTGCAATTATAGTAATTTACAATAAACATTACGTACAACAGGATAGTCAATATAACATAGAAATACAGTTGAGTCACCATGAATTAAACAGTCTGATGGCCTGGTGGAAGAAGTTATCCCGGAACCTGTTGGTCCTGGTTTTCATGGTGCGGTACCGTAGAATAGAACACGGAGATCTGCTGATTGAAGGAGTTGTTCTGGCAAAGGGCAGATAAGAATTATAGACCACTGGGCATTTTGGAAAATTAAACCCAGAGCTATATGAAAGAAAGAGAAAGGGCTAGAGGTAACAACGTATGGTAGAACATAGGACACAGGGAAAGTTGCTAGGAGTACTGGTGAAGGAATACATGCACCTGAGATCCTGGCTTGGTCAAACTGGAAGGCCTGGAAAAAGTGCTGGAGGCCACATTGGGTGAGATAGTGGTAAAGGAAGGTACATGGCTCAGGAAGAATACGTGGCTGTGGGTGTGAGTCTTGGTAAGAATGCATTTGCAAAGCCAGAAAACAGTAGGAACCATAGATGGGAAACAGTGAAACAGAGCCTTGCAGAACTTCAGTTGGAGAGACAAGAAAAACCTCTTAAACTAAAGAGACTTTGCAGTGGAGTCGTACAATGGAGACAGAAGAGGCTGTATGAGAATGAGAACTGATTGAGCCATTTCATTCAAGAAAGGTGCTTAAGGCTGACTGCCAATATACACGGAATAAAGAGAAGACGATTTGATTAGAGAACCTGAAATGTACACTCCGTGGCCACTTAACCACACCTGAACACCTCATTAGAATTTGAACCAGGTTTAATATCAGCAGCATATGTCATGAAATTTGGTAATCTAGTGACATCAGTACGATGCAATACATGATAATATAGGGAAAAATAACTAAATCAATTACAGTAAGTATATATATGTGTATTAAATAGTTAAATTAAAAATAGTGCTAAACAGAAATAGTAACAGTGAGGTAGTATTCCTGGGTTCAATGTCCATTTAGGAATCGGATGGCAGAGGGGAAGAAGCTACTTCTAAATCGCTGATAGTGTGCCTTCAGGATTCTGTACCTCCTTCCTGATGGTAACTGAGAAGAGGGCATGTCCTGGTTTTTAGGGGTCCGTAATGATGGATGCTGCCTTTCTGAGGCACCATTCCTTGGATACTATGGAAGCTTGTTCCCAAGATGGAGCTGTTGAATTCAGTAACTTTCTGTAGCTTCTTTCAATCCTGTGCAGTAGCCCTCCCATACCAGACAGTGCTACAGCCTGTCAGAATGCTCTCTATGGTACATCTGTAGAAGTTTTTGAGTGTCTTAAGTGACAAACCAAATCTCCTCAAACTCCCAATGTAATATAGCTGCTGTCTTGCCTTCTTTACAGCTGCATCAATCTGTTGGGACAAGATTAGATCCTTAGAAATCCTGACACCCTGGAACATGAAATTGCTCACTCTCTCCACTTCTGAACCCTCTAAGATCAGTTTGTGATCCATCATCCTACCTTTTCTGAAATCCACATTCAGCTCTTCAGTCTTATTGACGTTGACTGTGAGGTTGTTGCTGCAACACCACTCAACTAGCTGGTATTTCTCACTCCTGTACGCCCTCCCGTCTCCACCTGAGATTCTGCCACAATTTTTTTTTATCATCAACAAATTTATAGATGGCATTTGAGCTATACCTAGCCACACAGTCATGAGTATAGAAAGAGTAGAGCAGTGGGTTAAGCGCACATTCCTGAGATGCGCCAGTATTAATCGTCATTACGGAGGACTTATTAATGCCAATCCACACAGATAGTGATCTCCTGGTTAGGAAGTCAAGGATCCTATTGCAAAAGGAGGTACAGAAACCCAGATTCCATAGCTTATCAATCAGGACTGTAGAAATGATGGTGTTAAATGCTGAGCTATAGTTGATGAACAGCATCCTGATGAAGGTATTGTCCAAGTGATCTAAGGCCGTGTGAAGAGCCATTGAGATTGCATCTGCCATAGATCTCTTGTAGCAATAGGCAAGTTGCTGAGGCAGGAGTTGATTCTAGCCATAACCAACCTCTCAAAGCATTTCATTACCATGGATGTGGATGCTACTGGACGATGGTCATTAAGGCAGCTCACACTACTCTTCTTGGCACTGGTATAATTATTGCCCTTTTGAAGCAGGTGGGAACTCATGACCATAGCAGCAAGAGATTTGAAGTGTCCTTGAATAAATCCATCAGTTGGTTGGCACATATTAATGCAAATATCTAGTCATCCAATCATCTGGTAGCAAATCAATGCATATATGCATGTAGACGTGGTCAAGGTGTTCAATTGTTGTTCGGACCAAACATCAGAATGGCTAAGTAATGTGATCGAAGTGACTTTGACCATGGAATTATTATTGGTGCCAGATGGGGTGGTTTGAGTATCTCAGAAATGGCTGATCTCCTGGGATTTTCTTGCATAGCAGTCTAGAACTTACAGCAGTCTAGAATTTACAGAGAATGATGCAAAAAAAAAACAAAAATAAAACATCTAGTAAGTGATAACTTTGTTAATGAGAGAGGTCAGAGCTGTTTCAGGATCAGAATCAAGTTTAATATCACTGGTATATATTGTGAAATTTGTTCTTTTGCAGCTGCAGTACATTGCAATATATAATAATAAAAAAAACAAATTACAATATGAAATATGTAGCATATGTGTAATATATGAAACCCCACTGGTTTCCTTGGCTGCGTAAGTCTAGGGAAGACACACTCTGGTCCCATCAAACCCATGAGTTTGAGATAACTCTCCCACTCCAAACCCCGGCTTGTGTGGATGCTGTGTAATTTGCCCCTGTTACAACTCAGTGCCAAGAAATAGCAGACAGCACACTGCATACGATTAAAGGAATTACATGTTTAAGTCTTGTCTTAACTAAAGGGTTAGGAAAGAAAAAAAACAAAGGGGGCCCATTATAATTAAACAGTCGGAGTTCAATTCACTGATCCTCAATCAATCTTGGTGCCCGGCTCCATCAAATCACAATCTCCCCACCGGGTCTTATCCTACGACTGGTTCCCTCCAGCATCTTCTCTCTTCATCTCAAAGATTTCAAAGGTACATTTAAAGTTAGATTAATGTATACAATATTCATCCTGAAATTCTTTTTCTTTGCAACCATCCATGAAAACAGAGGAGTGCCCCAAAGAATAAATGACTGGTAAAAGTTAGAACCCCAAAGTCCCCGCAGCTCCCCCTCCCACACGTAAGCAGCAGCAATGCAACAACCCCCCCCACCACCAGCGAAAAAAGCATCAGCGCCTGAGTACTCAAACGTGCAGCAAAACATCAATTAAAACACAGATTTGCAGTACTCCAAAGACTACTCAATCACCCAGTATTTGACTTACCACAGGCTCTCTCTTTCTCTCTCTCTAAAACGGGAAAAAGAGGTGTCCCCATTTCACAGGGAGACATAATAAACAACTCACTGATTTATGGTATTAAAAGCCCATAGCCTCGCCTTTTCTGAGCTCTGTGCCCAAAGAACTCGGATCTCTGGGTACACAGCCAGCAGTCAGCTTGCGGCTTTCGACCTTCCGTCTCACGCGACACACTGAATTCCTGCAGCGACTTGAGTCCACCCACCTCCAGAGCCACGAGATCCCAGAACTCTGAAGAAGACTAATCTCCTACGCCGTATCCTTGGCATATCGAATAACGGCCAGTCATAAAACCCCGAGAGCAGGTCCCATTCTCACAAAGAACTGAAGTCAGCGTGTAACTCCAGGTCAGGGTCTTCAAAAGAACCCTGAAGGGGAAGAAGAGAGATATTAAAGATTGAAAAAAAAACTGTTTCCGAAGATGTAAGCAAAGGAGTCGCCTTTAGGCGCTGTTGTCTCTCCTAAGCTCCTCTCTCGCTGATCAAAAGACCCAGCTCACATTCCAAAGCTCTCATTATCTCTAACCATAACCCAAACATTGCTTCTGCAGAAAGACCATTACATTAGCAGTGAATCCTTTCCCAGGTTGTGTTACATATATATATTGTGTTACACACACATAGTGGATTCTGGTTAATTGAGACTCATTGAAACCAGTACATTTTTTGCCCATTTAAGCTGCTGGCCCAATTAGCCAGTTTCATGGAAATAGTTAAAAAAGTATAAAAAAGACAAACCAGTGTCTAACTGAGAAACAAATTAAGCATTTAAATGAAAAACAGAACAAATTAGAACATTGGTAATACCACTGCCATACTGTAAAACTGTGTATTAGTTCCTAATAGTTTTCGATGGAGCAAATCATCCAGTGTACACTGTCGTGTTCTTTTGATTTACTGTAAGTTAACAAAATCAACACAGACACCTAACGCAGATAATGAATTGCCTTCCTACATTAAGTCAAAATTTTAAAAAATTTATCAAAACTCACTGCTTTTTGAATTTGGCGTCCGTCAGCCCAAATTGACTCACAACTGACGCTATTTAAAAACTGTTCACTCTGTAGTGTCTAATGGCCACACAAGTGCAGAAACTGCTCAGCAACAGTCCCTTGTCCCAATATGTTGTAACTATGTTGTTTTGTGCAGGTCTTGTAGCTTTAGTTTTTGGTCTTGTTTCATCTGGTGGATTTGGAGCTCCTTTCCAGGAAACGCGCTAAGATGATAGCGCGATATTAATACGCAGCAGCCTCTCTGGACTCTAGATTGGGGATTGCCAAACATTATGTGGATTTTCTTGTGTAGTCCGTTTTGTCATATGCTTTTGTGATATCATTCTGGGGGAACGTTGTCTCCGTTTTTAACTGCATTGCATTTGTGGTTTCTAAATGACAATAAACTGAATCTGAATCTGAATAGTGTTCCAAATAAGTGAAGGAAATCCCGGCTATTTTGTTGACTAGTTTTTGTTCTTTAAGAGTTGTTCCAAATGAGCAGCTGCCCCAATTAACCGATGGCCCAATTAAGTGGAATCTCTGCATGTATGCATGAGGATAAGTTAAATAAGCCCTGCAAGAAAAGAAAAACTAGTGAGGTAGTGTACGTGGGTTCATTGTCCATTCAGAAATCTGATGGTGGGGGGGAAGAAGCTGTTTCTAAAATGTTGAGTATGTGTCTTCAACTCCTGTACCTCTTCCCTGATGGTAGCAATGAGAAGAGAACATGTCCAGGGTGATGTGGGTCCTTAATGATGGATGCTGCCTTTTGAAGATGTCCTTGATGTTGGAGAGCTTATTGCCCATGGCTGAGCGGGCTGAATCTGCAACTTTCTGCTGCTTTTTCTGATCCTGTGCAGTGGCCCCTCCATGCCAGAGACGCTGATGTAACCAGTTAAAATGCTCTCCATGGTATATCTGTAGAAATTCGTGAATGTATTTGGAGGCATACCAAGTCTCCTCAAACTGCTAATGAAATATAGCCACTGCTGTGCCTTCTTTGTAATTACATCAATATGTTGGGCCCAAGATAGGTCCTCAGAGTGTTGATTCCCTGGAACTTGGCACCGCTCACCCTTTCCACTGCTGATCCCTCGATGAGGACTAGTTTGTGTTCCACACACTTCCCCTTCCTGAAGTCCACAATCAACTCCTTGGTTTTACTGATGTTGAGTGGAAGGTTATTGTTGTGACACCACTCAACCAGCTGATCTTTCTAACTCCTGTATGCCTTCTCATCTCCTTTTGAAATTCTGACAAAATAGTTGTGTTATCAGCATAGATGGCATTTGAGCTGTGCCTCGCCACACAGTTGTGGGTGTAGAAAGAGCAGAGCAATGGGCTGAGCATGCACCTTTGAGGTATACCAGCATTGTTTGTCAGCAAGGAAAAAATGTTATTTCCGATCTGCGCTGTGATCTCCCAATGAGGAAGTCAAGGATCTAGTTGAAGAGGAAGGTACAGAGATCCAGCTTGTTCCTGTCAGCTGATGGGAAGGTGACAGTAACTCAAGTAACCATCCTTTACGACAGAGATGTGCAGAAGAGCATCTTCCAATGCATATCACCTTGAACCTTGAAGTGGATGGGCTACAGTGACAAAAGACTATGAACGTACGGTCAAGGCTACTTTAATAGGTTCGGGGGTACCTACTAAACTGCCCATTGAGTGTATAGTGGCAGCAATCAAGTTCAGATGAATCCTGGATTTAGCTGGATAGTCCGGTTTAAGAGTGTGGGAGAAGGGGCAGGTCGGAGGAAAGGAGGAAGGGAAGATCATTTATTTCTGCTTACTCTTGTGTCACTGGACCAGAAGACTATTGGAACTGCAGACTGGACAGGAGGTAGAAAAGGGTGTGCACAACTAATATTTGTATAAAATCTCTATGTAGCTTAGTTACATGAAATACTTATGTTTGAGTTCTGGTAGGCACTGTAAAGTCTCAGTCCATTAAACGGAACAGGTCATCTCTGGGTAACAAACAAGTAGCATTTTTACAAATGTTCCTAAGTGGATTTTGTCCATAAGTCAGAAAATATGCAAAAATTACCCCAAAGTCACATCTGCACATAATTGTAATGAATAGCATCAGAAGTCTATATGACTGATAAGGAAGAAGAACTACCAAAAGTGGTGAGAGTGGAAACTAGTTCTGTGGTTCATTAAATGAACACATGAAAGCACTTAGGACCTTAGAATTTAATAATGTTATGGAAATTCATTTGTATGTATGGGTATCTGTAGCTTAGAAGGATCAAAGTTCATCATGTTTCTTGGGTTTTCCGGTCTTGACAAAGATCTCAATCTTCTCATGACCAGAGTCAGTCCTAAACAGACTACTTCTTTCCTAACATTGTGCAATTACTTAGCTGCAGTTTACTGTTATGCTTACAGTACAGTGTCTCCTCAGCACATCTTCAAGGATTCAGAAACTTTCCTAGTCTATAGCAGTTGAAATTGAATCATCATCTTCATTGCATTGTGAGTGCTGGCTTACCTTTCACGTCTTATCCATAGCAGCCTAAGATATTTTTGGTTATGACTTCACTCTGTAAAATGGCAGAATAGGAACAAAATTTTGCTTTTTTAATGGTTTTGGATCCGTTATTATTTTATTGTGTGTATGTGTGCCTACAAATTCCAATTCAATCAAGAATCCTATCTTATCAGTTAAGCATACAGAGTCTGTGACGGGATCAAAGGGAATTGTTCATTGTCAAGACAAAGCGGATAGTCTGGTTTGGGCATCACAACAGCAGATGTCACCTAATCACTGTGTGCAGTTTTAATCAACTCTGCCTCTACTTGAGACTCCAACTAGACTTAGGCATGGAGTGAATTAGCTTAATGTGCATTTGGGCTTCGTGTAGTAATGCACCCTTGATCATACATGCATTTTACTCCTGAAACTTTATCTAAATATGACTTGAAAGTCCAATTTTAGCTCTTGAACAGAGTCAAAAAGCAAACCTTGTCCTTGTTCTATTTGGGAAGAAGAGTAATGACAGTGTAAGAGTAGGAAATGGGAAGGATGCAGCTGTCTGCTCTGTGAACAGTCGTTTGAGAGAAAAGCAAGACATATTAGGAGCACTAGTGTGAAAGGTGGCAGCAGCAGAACAAATGAGACACAGAAAGAGGGAGAATGGAATAGAGTCCTTGCAGGAAAGCAGTTAGGAGGAGGAGCAGTTCAGGGGTACAGATCATATTTTCCAGCTGATCGACAGTAGAGCAACTAGACTCCTCATGAGCAATTGCAGTACATACATGAATAGATTTTAAAGGAATAATTGATCAGTTGCCAGAAATGTGACTTTTCTATAAATAAAAGGTATTTCATGGAATAGTGGAGAGGAATTGGCTAAAAGATAATTTGAAGAGGACAATAATGATATGGAGACACCAGTTGCAAATAACATTCACCAGTGTTATCCCAAGTCATCATCAGCCATAACTTCTTCAGCTGTGGCCATTTTCAAAGTTTGCTTCTCTCTGCCTCCAACTCAGCATAAAGCCCCTTTTACCTCCTGTCCAAGATGCATAGATGGTCTATCTGACTGACTGTTCATTTGTCAAGTGTGTACAGCTTGACCCCCTTTATCTTAGAAACATAGAAAACCTACAGCACAATATAGGCCCTTCGGCCCACAAAGCTGTATGGAACATGTCCTTACCTTAGAAATTACCTATGGTTACCCATAGCCCTTTATTTTTCTGAGCTCCATGTACCTATGCAAAAGTCTCTTAAAAGACCCTATCGTATCCGCTCCCACCACTGTCACTGGCAGACCTTTCCACGCACTCACCACTCTCTGCGTAAAAAGCTTACCCCTGATATCTCCTCTGTACCTACTTCCAAGCACTTTAAAACTATGCCCTCTTGTGCTAGCCATTTCAGCCCTCTGAATATCCACATGATCAATGCCTCTCATCATCTTATACACCTCTGTCAGGTCACCTCTCGTCCTCCATTGCTCCAAGGAGAAAAGGCTGAGTTCACTCAACCTGTTTTCATAAGGTATGCTCCCCAATCCAGGCAACATCCTTGTAAATCTCTCTGAACCCTTTCTATGGCTTCCACATCCTTCCTGTAGTGAGGTGACCAGAACTGAGCACAAGTGGGGTCTGACCACGGTCCTAAATAGCTGCAACATTACCTCTCGGCTCCTAAACTTAAACTTTAACTTAAACTTAATATCCTAGCTGATGCCGCAAGATGCCACTATTGTTTTAGATGCTCCAGTCCAATCATTTCACTTTGGGGGTCATCTCATTCTGCCTCCATCGGGACCATCTCCTTGTTGGAATAGTGACCCGGCCAATTCATTCTGACTCCCTGCTACCTGGCAGAAGTTTGGCAAGCCAAATGAGCTGGGAGACAGCCCTTCAAGTATCAATTTGTGGATATACTTCCCTCCCTTCCCCACCCTATCAGCCTACACTTACTGCAGTTGTTGTCTTGATCCAGAAGCAAGTACGTAGAAGCTGAAAACGAATGATTGTGTTCAAATTTGTAGTGTTAGTTAAAAAGGAAACTGCCATTACCTCTAAATTGTAGCTCTCTCATTTCATTTAGTGAACTTCAGCAACTCCTTTCTGAAGGTATGAGGAACACCTAAGGAATCCCAGGGCTTTTGTTTGCTCTGCCAAATGACGTGCATGTGAGAATTTAGAATAGGACTTTTACCTCAGTAATTGGAGAATGTTCAGTTGAAGATCAACTTCATGATTTAAATACATAAATTAGATTAACTTATCAGTTGACTACTTACAATTGAAATTGCTATCTTTTAGTGAAACATTTCCTGCTGTGGGATCTGAATTATATTTTCCAGCAGCTTATCCACTATATATTTTCAATTTTTCTTCAGTCTTATTCCTATCTAATCTTTAATGTCAGGTTGTCTCCAAAATTAATTCATCCCTCATTTTTCAAATTACTGTTTTGTGTTGGGAACAAAATCTCCATTCTTTTTCATCTCACGTTCTCTCTTGACTTTTCATTGCTTTCCTGTATTCTCATATGTTCCTATTTTCTTTGTCCCATTTATTCTGTCTTAATTCTCTTTCTTTCACTTCCCTCTATCAGCTGGAGTGACTCTTCACCTGAGTGTTGTGTTCACATTTCTGAGGCCAGGGGTTCAGGACTCAAGAATTGGTTCCGATCAGATCTCACTGGGTTTTACATGGGCTTCTTTCCTCTTTTATGAACTGCAGGAATAAACTTCTTCTGCAAGAAAGCTCTTTCCAGCTTGTTTAAGCGAATTCCACAAAATCTCTCCAAGCTATTTCTTCCCCAGGGTAGTAAGGTTAAGGAGTTATCCAGTAATGCTTCAAGATCACTATTAATGTACTTGGCAAAGAAATAAGAGCAATATTTATGTAAAACTGGGCCTAAACAGATAGTTATAGTCTGCAGGTAAAATTCCCGTGGGTCTGTGATTTATGTTTTGAGAGTCCCTTCATCTGGACCCTTCAGGACCTCAACCCAAAACATGGACTATCCATTTTCCCCCATGTTGTTTAGCCAACTCTTTTCAAAGTTCCAGCATCTGCTATTTCTTGTAAGAAAACAAAGACTTGTTCTTGTACAAAATCTCCTGCAACCTCAGAAGTCCCAAGTTTTATATGCATTAAAATACTTTCAGTGTGGGATGTGCTAAAATATAACAAAAGTGGAGCTTTATTCTCTGTGTAAGCAAATATAATTTATTTACGAGAATAATAGGCAGTAGTCACTTCTCAATCTCCGTTCTACATGTGAATCATTAAATTACGTCTACACTTCCCACAAAGAGTAAAAGCATTTCTGTTTGTTTTTTCTCCTCTCTGTAAAGTACAACCAAAAGGCATGGATGGCATTTACAAATTATGTTTCTCTGTTCTTCTCTCTCTCATCACCTCCATGATTTTTTTCCTGACCTTTGGTCTTTCCTTCAGTGGGTATTTCATCTGAGTACAGGCAATGTCCAGTGGGATCCTTCTCCGTGTATGAGACTACAGCAACCTGATTTTATTCTAATCTAGCTGAAGCTGCACCACCAATGTGACCCCCCTCCAGTGCCTATGCCTGTGCTCTGATCTCCTCTATCCCCCAGGGATTCTTCCCTCTTCTGGGTCCAAGTTGACAGCACAGCCTCAGTGTGGGACATACCCACTATTCTGCTGTAAAACAATATTGAAAATAAAGACACAGATGGCCAGAAATCTGAAAGGAGAACGGAAAATGCTGCAAATACTTGGCCAGTAGGGCAGCATCTGTAGACAGAGAGGTAGTTAACTTCGCAGGTTGGAGACAGCTGGCTCCGATGTTCTCAGACCTGGAATATTAACTGTTTCTTTGTCTCCATGGGTGCTACCTGGCTGACTGAATGATTTCATGATCTTTTGCTTTTAATATCATTCTGGAGGGAATGGGGAGGCTCCCCATCCTGTGTCTGCGTTTTGACTTCTGGGGTGGGCTGGGGTGGGGGGGGGGGGGGAGGTTATATGTGCAACATCTATGAGATGCCCCAGGGTTTGGGAATTTTGCAGGAATTCTAAGGGAGAAGCGGGCTGTGGACGGGTTTCGAAAGGAGCATCTGAAAGTCGAGCAGTACTCGTCAGAGGGCCTGGACTGAATAATGGACTTGCAAGGTGGGAGTGGGAGGTCCCCGCGGAGTAGCACTGCTATC
This sequence comes from Hypanus sabinus, assembly GCF_030144855.1. Taxonomy (NCBI): domain Eukaryota; kingdom Metazoa; phylum Chordata; class Chondrichthyes; order Myliobatiformes; family Dasyatidae; genus Hypanus; species Hypanus sabinus. Next base: position 19,676,228 of record NC_082720.1, read on the forward strand.
AGGAGTGGAAATGTGATTAATAGATCAAACAAAGTGCAGAGATAACTGAAAGCCTGAGTCAGGCGGAATGGGACGAAGATCCTTAACCGGAACAACTCGTACAAGTACGCGTATTTCTTGGAGTGAAATCCGAGAGGCAAACGGGTAGGTCCGACACGGGGGGTAACTGCGGAAAGAGTATTGCAGGTGGTTTAACCTGCCCTAATATTCCTAATAACTGAACATAAAAACAGCAGACTTACCTGTTGATTGCAGGACAGGCGACGCGTTTTCGGTTCTCAGCTCCGCCTCTTTTTTCGCTGTGGTTGGACACCGCTGCTCTCGGAGTTCCCAGGCAGTGTGGCGGAGGGCTGCCGGGATCGGCACTCTCAGAGGGGAGACGCTTCAGTACCGGACAGGATGGGTGGTAAGCAGACTAAGGAAGAACCCAAAGGTAAAACGGAACGATATCTGTTAGAATGTAGGGATTGTGAATGTGAGAAAACTCGGTACTTACTGTATAAACTCCCAATCTTGATGCACTCATACGATTTTATCTCACGCTTCCCGAATGCGTTAACATAGAAACATAGAAAATAGGGGCAGGAGTAGGTCATTCGGCCGTTCGAACCTGCACCGCCATTCAGTATGATCATGGCTGATCATCCAACTCAGAACCCTGTACCTGCTTTCTCTCCATACCCCCGAACCCTTTAGCCACAAGGGCCATAGCTAACTTCCTCGTAAATATAGCCAATGAACCAGCCTCAACTGTTTCCTGTGGCAGAGAATTCCACACATTCACCACTCTCTCTGTGAAATTTTTCCTCATCTCGGTCCTAAAAGGCTTCCCCTTTATCCTTAAACTGTGACCCCTCGTTCTGGACTTCCCCAATATCGGAACCAATCTTCCTGCATCTAGCCTGTCCAATCCCTTTAGAATTTTATACGTTTCAATAAGATCCCCCCTCAATCTTCTAAATTCCAGTGAGTATAAGCCCAGTCGATCCAGTCTTTCTTCATATGAAAGTCCTGCCATCCCATCAAAAGCATCTAAAGAGTTTATATGTGTCGAACGACAATAATTGATATGTCTATTAATGAGTACGAAATGTATTATTAATTCGTAACAATTTGCTACTATTTATTTGATCTGGTACCAACTGAGTATATTGATGCTTAATATTTACAAGGCATCAGGGGCGATTGTTGCTGCTGCACCCATCCGCTCAGGTGCCGAGGGTGGAGGAGGGAGCCTTGGGAGGGTCAGGAGGTGAGGTGTTCAGAACGGTTGGCTGGTTTTATCCTGTTCCGTGAGGATGGCAGATTCTGGACGGTGTCGCACTTATTTTGTCTTGAACCCCCCTCTGTCTTTCACTTCCCTCCATCATTTGGAGTGAAACTGCTTCCGAGTGTTGGATTCACACTGGCTCAGGATTCAAGAGCTGGTTCAGCTCAGATCTCATTGTGTTTATGCGTGCTCTTTTAAGAACTGTAGTGAACCATGGGAGTCTTTGCTATTCCATTTGACACTCAACTTCCTGCAGAATTCTCAATAGTCTGCCTTCAGGTAAGCGTTAAGTTTTTCTAAGAAATCCCAAAGGCTTGAACTAAAACATCCCACTACATGTTCTTTATATCTATTTAATTCTGATGATCAGATCTGTTCAATTCAACTCGGGACTCTCAAACTGTCTCCCCCTCAATCAGTGCATTTTGGTACCTTACTGATTTTTGTTTCCGTTGCCAGCAAGGCAACCAACTTGCATAAAACTCTTGGAAAGCAAGGTAATAGTGATCTTACTCATGTCATTAGTGTTTCTTCCCGATCTTGATGTAACGTTCGCATTAAGGCCCTTCCTAATCGTCCTCGATTGGGTGGCTGTGAGTAATCTTCCTGAAATACTGAAATCGGTGGTGAAGGGACGCCACACCTACCGACGAGTTGTCCAGCGCGACCGGACACTGCGCTCTGCTACATTGTCGGTAGTGCTTATGGATGGATCAGCATAGTGGGTGGTTGGTGGAGCTGCTGCCCCTCAGCTCCATTGACCCAGGTTCGATCCTGACCTCTGTTCTCCCTGCGATCCTGTGCACTCCTACAATAGTCGCGGGGATTTCCATAAATAGGTAGATTGAGAAAATGAGGTTGGTGCTGGATCCCAAAAGAGGGAATTTGTAGAATGCTTAGGGGATGGCTTTTCTTTCGGCAGCTTGTGGTTGAGCCTACGATAGTAAAGGCAATTCGGAATTGAGTGTTGTGGAATGAACCAAACTGGATTAGGGAGCTTAAGATAAACAAAACCTTAGGAAGCAGTGATTATGGTGAAGGTAGAATTCACCTGGCAGTTTGAGGGGGAGAAGATAAAATCAGATATTTCAGCGTTACAGTGGAGTAAAGGGTATTTCAGAGGCATGAGAAAGGAGCTGGCCAAAGTTGATTGGAAGGGGACTCTAGCAAGGATGATGGTAGAATAATAATGGGTGGAGTTTCTGCGGACAATTCCGATAGATACATCCCAAAGATGAAGGAGTATTCTAAAGGGAGGATAAGGTAACCATGGCTGACAAGCAAAGTCAAATACACCACAAAAGCAAATGAGAGGCATTTAATACAGCAAAACTGAATGGGAATTTAGAGGATTGGGAAGCTTTTTCAAAACAACGCAAGGCAACTAAAAAGGCCATAAGGAGGGAAAAGATGTAATATGAAGGGAAGCTAACTAATAAAATTAAAAAAACATATGAAAAGATTTTTCAGATGTATAAAGAGTAATAGAGAGCTGAGAGTGGATATCGGATTGTTGGAAAATGATGCTGGAGAGGTAGTAATGGGAGACAAAGAAATGGCTGATGAACTTAAATATTTTGCATCAGTCTTCACTGTAGAAGACACTAGCAGTATGGCAGAAATTTGAGAGAGTCAGGGGGCAGAAATGAGTGTAGTTGCCTAACTTCAGTGGCTGGAAAGGTGTGGAGTCCATTATTAAGGACGAGGTTTTGTTGTACTTGGAGGCACATGATAAAATAGGTCAAAGTCAGCATAGTTTCCTTGCTGACTGGTGGAATTCTTTGAGGAAATAACATGCAGGATAGACAAAGGAGAGTCACTGGATGCTATTTACTTGATTTTTCAGAAGTCCTTTGACAAGGTTGCACAAATGAGGCTGCTTAACAAGATACATTCAGGTATTACAGGAAAGATATGAGCATGGATAGAAAATTGTCTGACTGGCAGGAGCCCAAGAGTGGGAGTAAAGGGAGCTGTTTCTGCTGGTGACTATGGTGTTCCACAGGGGGTCAGGACTGCTGCTTCTTACATTGCGTGTCAGTGATTTGGATGATGGAATTGATGGCTTTGTGGCCGAATTTTCAGATGTTACAAAGGTAGCTGGAGGGGCAGGTCGTGTTGACGAAGCAGAGGGGCTGTAGAAGGGCATGGACAGATTGGGTGAGTGGGCAAAGAAGTGGCAGATGGAATACAGTGTTGGAAGTGTACGGTCATGCTCTGTGGTAGAGGGAATAAAAACGCAGACTATCTTCTAAATGGGAGAACATTCAAAACACAGAGCTGCAAAGGGAATTGGGAGCCCTTGTGCAGGATTCCCTCATGGTTAACTAGCAGGTTGAGCTGGTGGTAAGGAGGCAAATGCAATATTAGCGTTCACTTCAAGAGGACTAGAATATGACAGCAAGGATATAATGGTAGGGCTTTACAAGGCATTAGTCTGACCAGACTTGGAGTACTGTTTTGTGCCCCTTTTTCCTAAGAAAAGATGTGCTAGCATTGAAGATGGTCCAGAGGAGGGTCAAAAGAATGATTCTGGAAATGAAAAGGGTTAACCAATGAGGAGGTTTTGATGGCTCTGGGCCTGTGCGTGCTGGTGTTCAGAAGACTGAGGGTGTGTCTCACTTAAATCCACAGAATATTGAGAAGTCTGGATAGAGGAAGATTTTTCCTATAGTGGGTGAGTCTAGGAGCAGAAGGCATAGCTACAGACTAGAGGAATAATATTAATTTAGAGCCGAGATGAGGAGGAAATTCTTTTGCCAGGGTTAGTGAATCTGTGGAATTCATTGTCACAAACAGCTATTGAGGCCAAATCATCGAGTATATTTAAAAAGAAAGTTGGAAGGTTCTTGATTAGTCAGTGTGTTAAAGGTTATAGGGAGAAGGCAGGAGAATGGGATAATGAATCAGCCATGATTGAATGGTGGAGCAGACTCAATGGGCTGAATGGCCTAATCTACTCCTACGTCTTATGGTCTTATGTGGTTTTCCTTTGAGTACTCTGATTTCCATCTCCATCACAAAAATTTGGCTGGTTAATTGGATGTTATACTTTACCCCCCCAGTGTGAGTGAGTGGTTGAATACGGGAATGTGTCGAGAAGAAAGCGGGATCAGTGTGAACGAGTGCCTGATGGCTGGCGTGGACTTGTTGGGATCTGACCGTATGACATAGGTGCCTGTTAGCCTGTGTGTGGGTGGGCTCTTGACACCAGCATCTGGATTCTTTAGATCAAATGTCCAAAGGCCTACTCCACTCAGAACAAAGTGAGGAGAAGACATATCATGGATAGAAAAGCAGGGAGAGTCTTCTCAGACAAACAACTCCACAACCATGATTCTGCCTTTAATATCAGTCTCCTTATTTCCATCCAACTGATGTGCCAAGCCTCAATGATAAATCATGTTAGAAGGACCTTTTGAGAACTGATAGACAACATGTCCTCAGGAATAGGCCGTATCACTGCTGTAGTTTAAAATTTGATGAAGAAACAAGCCTCATCTCCCTCATCAGGGAAAAGAGGAACATGCTTGTTGGTCTCAAGGGTATAATAGTGACCATCTCCAAGGAAAGAGACACATCAGATGGTGGTAACTGTGAAGGGGTCTTCCTTCTGCACGGACAACACCAGAAGTCCGGGTTCAACCCAGCTCTAGCAGAGATACCACTGTGCAAACCTTTTAATAAGTTTGCTTAAGAGTGGTCCTTTGATTATTTTCCTGAAAGAAAGTTCTAGTGGGCATGTTGACTGAGTCTCTTTAGAGAGCTGTGAGTAGAAAAAATAGTAAATGGAGACAAAACTAGAGTTTGGGATTGGTGTACGCAGTGTATATGGACCTTAACTTACTTATGCCAATCCCTGAGACAGGTGAATCCTTATGAATGCCCAATTTAAGTACACATCAGATATACTGTACGAGTGAATGATTGGGGTCGACTTGCCGGCTGCTGTGAGGCTGCAGGCTTCCTCTACTGCCTGGAAGTTCAGTCTGCAGCCACATTTCTGACTTGCAAACAGAGCAGGGCCCTGCTGTAACATGGGGAGGGTCCGTACAGGCAGTTCAACAGAGGTGGTGCTACTGTTCTGGACAGAAATGCAGAACAGGCTATGCCAGTTTGTAAACTGGGTTCTTTCCTGTTGAAATTGATACAGTATGTTGCTCATTTTATTTTTTTAATTTTCCAAGAAAAATCACAATTGCTAAGTAGATGCAAATAGACTCAGGACAATGGAGAATATTCAAAGAAGGATACCTAGCTCAACTTTTCACAGATTAGAAGGGTTCAGTGGACTACAAGTTAAATGGTATATGTACATGTAGATAATGACTTCATTTGTAATTCCAGTGGTTCTGCCATTTTATGAGTTCTGAGAAGTTGCACATTTACATGACATTGTTAATATTTAGAGCATTTTACTTATGATGTTTGATAGCAAATATCAAATGGACTTGGGTATTGTTACCCATAATCTTTGTGTGGTTTTATTGTTGTCTGTTAATGAATGGCTGTGTTCCCCGGTGAGGTCAATGCCTTATTGTCAACTGCTTCAGTGGTCTGAAACCTTAATGGCTTCAACGGCTGCCTGTCACCTGCCACCATTAAACATTAACAGGCTTTCACTCAGCAGTGATCTCATTTAAACATCTGTGTTGTTTGTTTTTACCCTCTGGTTTAACTTTACACTGTTGCCTCCTTTCTCTCTGTTGAATGTGAGACATTGATAACTCTTTCATCATTTGCAAGGGACTGTAAGAGTTTAATATCTTATGAGCCCATCCTGGCAAACCTGTTTTACATTGCCGTGACATTAATATAATCTTCTAATTCGTCAAGGAGATAAGGATAGTAAATCATTGGTAGTAAGGATGTGTTTACCACGATGTGGGATAAAATTCCCTTTGTGTTGTCCGCACCAATTTCTCTGGATTCCTAACTTACAGCAGTATCCATGCCTACCAATCAGTGAACTTTCTGAGTGAGGTTAGAACAGTTTATGTTGTGGAAACAGCTAAATCGGTCTTCTTAGGTAGTCCATCAGGGTTGAGGTTAGCTTGCTCCCAGTCCAGTTCTACGGGATTGGAGGTGGTTGACGAGGCAGATGTGGCCCGACAGGGCTGGTGTGTGGATTACATGGAAGATGATCTGTTCCTTTTACTGCTTTTGCTGGGCCGGGATGTACCTCTGGGAATGCAGCTTCTCCATTCTGACTGGTCACGGACCGTGGATTTGTTAAATCAAAGAGGAAGTTACATTTTTGCAAGGAGCCTTGGAGACCATGCTTGAAAATATTTGCTCTGTGCTGGTGATCTGTCTCCGTGACATAACTCAGATTAGAGTGGCTGTAGCAGGGATCTGGTGTTAGGTGTGTGAATGATCTGCCCCAGCCACTGGAGCCAAGTCAATGTACCTGGGGCCTCAGCGTTGTGGTGGTTGGCCTTGGAAAGGTTGGCCTACCTTCCCAGTGGATATGGGGGGAACGTATGGAGACAGCATGCCTGGAACTCCCCCTGTCTGGCTGTCTAGGAACCATACTGGAGACCAGGGATAACTGATGCCCAGTAAACCATGAATTTTGTATAGCAATTGAATTTCAGGTCTTGAAATATTATTTTCCTTGGAAGATAAAGGCTGTTCCGTGTTGCGGGGGTGGCAGTGGATTTCATAATAATTGGCGTTTGCCTTCTGTGTGTTTGGTGATTGGCTTGTGCAGTATGGAAAGCGATTCGTGCAGCCAAGTTTTCATTGCCAGTCATAGCTGTCAGGGGTGGGTGTGCACAACAGGGGCAGCTTGGTAGGTGGCCTTTACTTTGTTAATTGTAAGTTTTAAGGCCAGCTTGTCATACAAGAGTTGAATACCTTCGAGAGAGCATGTGCACAAACGTTGTCTGCCAGCTGCAACTCTGTGACAGAGGGTTGGGTGACTTTAGCTCTGGACTGGTGCCACCCTGCAGATGGGGAGAATGTTGGAGTGAGCTGCAATACTGCAGTGAGGAAGAAGCGGACTGGCCTTCGTGACTCCGTTCTGAGATCGGATTGTGTCTGCAATCAGGCCATCACGATGTCAAATTCAACCAAACCCTCTGCATACCGTCCTTATGCTCCTATTCAGGTGTCTGTCCAAAAGCTCCTTGAATGCCACTGTCATGTTTACTTCCATTACCACTCCTGGCGGGACATTTCAGCCTCCTATCCCTCTGCATTTAAAAAAACACTTGCTGTTTCTCCTCTTGCTTAAAGCTATGATCTCTAATGTTTGATGTTTCTACCTTGGGAGAAAGATTTTGGCTGTCTACCCTAACATAGAACTTACTCAGTGCAATACCTGACTAGCCTATCTACTCCAGGGATGATGCCACCTCTGAGTTAAAGCTGGCATTAACAGGGTCATTTTACTGGAAAGTTGTGCATTCATGTTCTGTTACTATAGTGAAGGAGGCCATTTGTCTCATGTAGTCTATGCCAGTTTTTAGAGTAGTTCCATGCACCCACTCTCCCATTCTCTCTCAGATGTGGTTAACTCCCCACAAACTATCCAACCAGACACCTGCACAAGGGGTAATTAACTGAACAACTTGCAGGAGGAAGCCAGGGCACACGAGGGAAGTCTCGACCTGGCTGTTGGGAGCCGGCAAACTCCTTACAGACAGAAGCAAAATTCAAGATTAAATCTGGGTTGCTGGAACTGTGAACGCTGCCTGCTGCACTTCTAGTATCATGAAAGAGCTTAGGTTTGATATTTATTTAATTCCTCCGCGTGTTCAGCGTGCTTGAAAGGGAGCTTTGTACTTTGAACATGAAGAAGCAAGAATGTTGTAGTCCTAGCTGAATAATATTATTACTAATAACATAATTACTGACAACATGAGCAGAGGGAGTGAACGGGGTTGTTTGGGGAACCCGAGGACACTGATTCTGCACACTGAACTGTTTGTTTGCACTTTCGGTATTACATTTAGAGTGAATGAGATGGCTTTTTGTCTCATCTCTCAGAATAATATGAACCCTTGATCTCCCGTTTAGGAGGGCGGCCTTGGAACTTCCTAGCTGTCCATTGGATTACCTCAGCTAGAGGAGGCAACAGGCAGGAAGGTGCTAGTCTAGCCATTGCCATGGCCCAGCATGGAAGTTTCGAACAAGTGAAACTCTGAAGTAACGAATGGCCCAATCACACAAATCTGTGGAGCATGTTACTCTCTGGAAATACCTGTTTAGCAGACACCCAAAAAAATGCCTCCTGTGTGGTGGAATGAGCATGACGGCCTGTGAAAGTCAGAGGGGTTCAAAGCAGTTACTAGCTTTACTGTAAATCCTGGTGTTGCATGACTGCAATTTGAGTATCTAACAACAGGAGATAATGAAATGGTTTATGACTCTAGTCAGTTATAAATCATATTGACAAAAAACTAGGTTACACACCACCTGGAATTGACTGGACAGCTCTCAGACCCTAAATCTCCAGTTCTTCACTCTTCAATACAGCACTTCATAGAACACAGAACATTACAGTATGAGAGCAGGCCCTTTGGCCCATCATGTCTGTGCTGAACATGATGCCAATCCACACTAATTCTATATCATTAAAGAAATATAAAATGTGTAGATGCAATTATGCAGCCAGGTGCATACATTACTGCAGAACCAATTAGCGAGAGCCTGAATGCTTTCCTTTAGTTCAGCCTGTTGTGTGTCTGTGTTCAGTTCCTGTGAGGGATTAAGGCATTGAACTATAATTTCCAGGTAGTACACCTCCCACTGTCCAAACTTAGCGGTGATGAAGGAGGAGCAGGACTGAGATCTTTCTCAGATGTAGATAAAGCCTGCATAAACAGAAACTCTTACACACTATTATACAAAAATACCTGTTTTTAATGTAATTCGTTTTCTCGGAGACATGAGAAAATAGGACATAGGAGCACTTTCTTTGAGATCTGTGAGATTATTCTTTAGGCAATAAGTGATGTTCCTGCACTTATGTGCCTTGTTTTATTTTGAAGCAGACATTGTACTGTTTTTAGTAAAGGTGGAGAGTAAGCTGTGACTCCTGAGGCCTCTGAACAATGGGAGTTATTTCTGTTGGTGTTCTGGTTGGTCAAGCGGTGAAGTAGGTACAGACTCTAGTCACAGTGTTGCCTGATCAGGTGACTATTCACAATTCTGCTTTTATTTAAGTTTGCCATAAATCAATGCTTTGATTTTTTTTTTGCTTTTTGAGGAAGGTTTGAAACTTTACCGCTGGAGCAAAATGCTTCTTTGAAGTCTACTCAAGTTGTAAAGAGTCAGCTCCGAAACCTAAACTAGATAGTGTAGTGGGTGTTCTAACAACCTCCTCCTCACTACAACTACATCAAGCTGCAGGTTTCAGCCACACCAGGTAACAGTTTCAATTCCACCCTCTCCCTAAAGTATAAAAACGATACTGCAGGGAGCTTCCATAAGAAGATGTAAAGTCAGTTGTTGGTTCCAACTATTCAAGCGGTGGACATCAGGCTCATCCAATATTATTATGACTTTTCAGCCTCTACGCATAAAGTCAAAAAACATGAGCTTTTTAAAGCTCCAATTAGTTTAGAATAATCCGTGACTTGGATGCACCATGTAAGAGGGACGCCGAAACTAAGTGACGTCTTAAATTGGGAAAGACAAGCTCAGGACAAGCCCTAACACTGTAAGCAACGCCCTGCTAGGGCAACAAAAAATCTGTAACCAAAAAAAAAGCACATAAAGGGAACATATCAGGTTTTGTTGGAATTCCACCAGGGCTCACTGCACGTGGAATATGCTACTGCAGACAGATTACTCAAACTGCCAGTGGTCTGGAGTCCTTTGGAACTCATCCTTAACTTCCTGAACCTTGTGTGAGCAAAATCATTGACCTGTGAGGTAAAAGAAAAAAGAAACATTTTAAAATTTCATTTGAATTTGTTCTTACATGCATTCTAACGACTGCTGGACCAGAGAGTGAAGTTGACAGATGTTCAAGTTCAGTTTATGTATGTGGCCAAACGACACAATGTTCCTCTGGAACGAGATGCACAAGTAACTCACACACAGCATATGAAGTGATATTACCAGAAATAAATGAACAAATAACAAGGTGAATTAACACACAGGTTAAAAAGTCAACAGTATAATGCTACTGATGCTTCATACGTGACACGTTTTCATAAAATCTTCAGGAATATCTCCAGCCACATTTAGCAACTCTAATGCTTGTCCATATTTGTTCATTATCTGAGTGGATTAATTTGATGCCCTGACTTAACTAATTCAGGATAGACGAGTAATTGAACCTGGGATCTTCTTGGAATGTAGGGCTCAGTTTAACACAATGCAGTGTATCTGCTAACTGAGCCTCTGCCTGGTTATTCCAGTGAAACCAGTGGGAATGTTCAGTCAGCTTTCTGGATGAACACTCCTGGATTCATGCCAACAGTCAAATGTGGCAGACAACAGAACGTTAAAGTGTGTTCATGTGGAAGGAAGCTGAACCTCCTCACTGGTTTTACTGCACCTCTGAGTCACCTCGCTCCTGTGAAACAAGGAGGATCAGGGTCTTCTATGTTTGACTGCAGATATATGGCTAACTTCCTTTATAAAATCTGGCCAGATTTAATGGTGGTTACTCAATGAAAACATGACTGCAGAACACACAAATTCTCCAGATGCTCACTTCACTGTGAAACTCTATTTAGGTCACAGAATCATAGAGTCATAGTACACAAGAGCACAGAAGCAGGCCCTTCAGTCCACCTAGTCCATGTTGAACCATTACTAACCTCATTGACCTGCACCCGGACCATAACTCTTCATATCCAAATTTTTCTTACCTGTTGAAATCGATCCCGCATTTATGACTTGTGCCAGCAGCTCATCCCACACTCTCATCACCCTTTGAGTGAAGAAGTTCACCCTCAAATTCCTCTTAAGCACTTTTCACCCTTAACCCAGGCCCTCCAGTTCTAGCCTCATCCAACCTCAATGGAAAAAGCCTGCTTTACATTTACCCTATCTATATCCCCTATAATTTTGTATACCTCTGTCAAATCTCTTACATTATATGGAATGAAGTCTTAACCTATTCAACCTTTTCCTATAACTCAAGTCCTCAGGACTTGGCTGCTTCCTTGTAATGTTTTGCCTGCACACTTTCAATCATATTGATATCTTTCCTGTAAGTAGGTGATCAGAACTGCACACATTAACCCAAATTAAGCCTCACCAACATCTTACACAACTTCAACATAACATCCTAACGGCTGTACTCGGTATTTTGATTTATGAAGACCAATGTGCCAAACGCTCTCTTTCTGACCCTGTCTACTTGTGACGCCACTTTCAAGCAATTATGGATCCCAGATCTCCCTGTTCTACCACACTTCTTAATGCCCTACCACTCAGCATTTACATAATTCCTTCCTTGGTTCATCCTCCTAAACTGCACCATCTCACACTTGTCTGCATTAAATTCCATATACCATTTTTCAGCCCATTTTTCCAGCTGGTCCAGGTCCTGTTGCAGTCTTTGATAGCCTTCCTTGTTGTCCACTACACCCTCAATCCACAAATCTGCTGGTCCAATTTACCACATGATCATTCAGATCGTTGACATAGATGATAAACAACAACAGACCTCCCACCTTGGCACATGGCTGGTCATTGGCCAACCATCTACTACTGCTCTCTGGCATCTCCTGCCTAATGTCTAATCCAATTTACTACCTCATCCTGAGTGCCAAGCGACTGAAATTTCTTGACCAACCTCCCACGCGAGACCTTGTCAAAGGCCTTGCTAAAGTGGTGTCTTCTGTAGGCTGTATACCCAGGGAGTGAGAAGGCAGATCTAGTAAGCTTTACCATGTGTCCTTGAGTACATTGGCAAAACAAAGCACTGCTTGTTTCTAGTTCATCTCATCTGCTCTTTTCATTATTAAATAGGTACAGTGTCAGGACTGATCGTTGGTTCTTATTCCCATAAAGAATTAAGTGAATACATTACGATGAAATGTTGCACAAACATGGAGTATATTCTCCTGATTATTGAAGACTGAAGCATAAGTTATAAGAACCAAATTTTAATGATAAAATTAACTAAATGCTGGAATTATCCACAGGGAAACCAATAGGCTCAGAGGTGATAGTATTTGAATCAGACCTTCTAGAAGAGATGTGACATATAAAAGTTTGGTGATAATATTGGTGGCTTTTCCATGGAAAACTGCGATGGCTAGAACTTCCAATAGCATCAATAGATGTTTGTTGAATAAAGGGACCAAGGAATACTCTAGTTAGCTGTGGGAAGGAACTGATGTACAGATCATGTTCAAATGAGTAGTGGAAGAGTTCTAGGGAGTTGAATAGCTTCCGCACATCGATGGCTTTGTGATTGCTCTTTCCAGTTTTCCTCCATCCACTCTTTAAAGATGTACACCTATACATACCTATGTCTTATGTATACAAAGATGTACTTAATAAAGTCAGTGGCAATGCATCTGAGCTTGTCACGGTTTTTGCTCAGAACCTCTCCTGGGGATTGCTCTGACCTTATGCTCTGTTGACTCTAGTCTGACAAAACGTGCCAACAATAACATTTCCCTCTTTTATCTCTTTTCTTAGAGGCTAGCGCCTTGCTGCAGTAGAATATGGATTGTCTTACTCATGCTGTTCGGTTCAATTGTAGTCTCCTCACAGTTCACCGCGCTAAGTGTTGTTAATCACTTCCTGCTCTCAGAATGCACCCTTCACCACTTCTATCTGGTTCCACTCTTTACTTTGGCTCGCAGTTCCACAAATGTACCCAGTTATTAGGAGCATGTTGTGTGTCAATGCATACAACAGCAAAATATCACATTCGTCCTAACAGCTAAACTTTCACACCTTCTGGTAAACACGATTAGTTCAATTCATCAATGAAAGATAAATATTATTAACAGATTTAGAAAATTTATTTGCTTATTCTATACCAAAACCCTGACCCTGGTTCACATATCCAAATGTAGGTTCAAGATCAAAATACTAAAGCCAACAAAGAGACAATGTTGTCAGATTTATTAATGTTAAATCTGCAATCCAAATGGTCATTCTAATTGACTTCTTACCAAGCCATTCACATCTCACTTGGTATTGTTAAGTGCTACACTGGTGTCATAACTTCTAATATTCCAAAGATGGATTAGTGCCAGTGTTGATATATTGCTTCCAAATGGTAAATGTTCAATAGAAGGACATAAAACACAATATTAAGCAAACTTAAAAAAACTGGAAATATTCACCTGCAGTTCTAATAAACAATTATTGTCTTGAAACATTCACTTCATTTCTTTCTTCAAAAATGCTAAGGAAATAGGGCCTTCCTGTCTTCTATTTTCTCTGACTGTGAAGGGTATTGCAGACCTGTTGAAGATTTCTAGTATTTTCTGTTTTACTTCAGTGGCATTTTGCATTTGTATCCCAATTGCATCTACAAAATAATCAGCACATCAAGCTGTTGCTCAGGATTAACTACAGATTTTTCATTGGTTCTTTTGCAGAACAAAAGCAAAGAAATAACCAGACGGCTATTTGTAAAAGGAAGAAGAAGTGTTGTCGGAAACCAATTCCCTCACGTGATCCCCTGTTCTTCCATCCGTACTGCAAGGGGTCCCAGATAAAGCTGGATTCATCCAATCAGTGCGCATGGAGAAATGCTGGATTCTGCAATGGCATCACCTTCACCCACCGACCCGTGAACCTCGAGGAGAAAGTGAGAGTGAAGATCACAAAGATGGATGTTAAATGGAACGGTGCATTGCGACTAGGCTGCACCCTATTCGACCCTTCCCTCATGGTTTCCAGTGCTCTTCCAAGGTTCATCTGCCCAGATCTAGAAAATGTTTATGGGTTCTGGGCCAAAGCATTACAAGAGGATGATATACAAGAGGGAACTGTTATTACTTTCTGGATAAACATACAAGGCTTTTTCCTGTATAGTATAAATGGAGGAAGGGTGTGTCTTCTCATGGATGGATTGTTGGTAGCTCACCCATTGTGGGTGATGATAGATGTATATGGCAGGACTCAAGGAATTCAAATCGAAGGTAAGGGATTAAGGAGAATTTTAAAGAAGAAATGCTGAAATTATTTCACTTTGTATTGTATCCTATGGGAGTATTTTGTTCGGATTATATGATTTTACCTTGCTGATGGCCTTATAATGAAATGCACAGTGTACATTAGAATATAGAACAGCTATATAAAATAAAAGGGTCCAAACTTAATAGCTGGTGTTTGCTCAGTTACATCATCTCGGGCAGACCAGAAGACGTGGCCCTAGGTCTCTAGACAGGGAAGAAAAAATTACCCTGTGCAAGTTGCTAGCCATTGGCTTAAACTGATTGCTCTGAATGCGGGAGGAAATGCTGGCCAAGGAATTCAGCTATAGTGGTCAACGTGCCATATTCAGGTGCCCCACAGTAAGACTCACACCAGGATCTGAACGGGTTTTCAGCAAACCGCATATCTATAGTATACTATTGTACAGAACGTCACTATCAATACCCATGAAAGGGTGTGAGAGAGGGATTTATGAGAAAACAGACTATAATGACTCAATCAGCATCTATGGAGGCAAAAGGGGTAAATCAACATTTTTGGTCAAAACTTAGCATCAGCATTGAGAGGAGAAGGGAAAAATTGCCAGTACATAGCAATACAAGGTGAGGGGAAGGTGTGTGTTAGAGGCTCTGGGACCAGATGATGGAGGGTTGATTCCCTTATCTAAGAAAGGATGTGCTGACATTGGAGAGGGTTCAAAGGAGGTTCACGGAAATGATGCTGAGATCGAATGGCTTGTCATATGAAGAGCGTTTGGTGGCTCTGGGCTTGTACTCAGAAGAATGAGGGGACACCTCATTGAAAACTATCAAATATTGAAAGGCCTCGATAGACTGAATGTGGGAATACATTCCCTATGGTGGGGGAGTCTAAGACCAGAGGACACAGCCTCAGAATAGAGGGGTGTCCTTTTAGAATGGAGATGAGGAGGAATTTCTTTACTGTACAGTGATGAATCTGTGGTGTTTGTTGCCATAGGCGGCTATGGAGGCCAAGTCAGTTGGTATTATTAGGGCAGAGGCTGATAGATTCTTGATTAGTCAGGGCATGACGGATTGGGGAGAGGGCAGCCATGATGAAATGGTGGAGTAGAATCGATGGGCTGAATGGGCTTATTCTGTTCCTGTGTCTTATTTAGGGTGCTGAAAGAGGTACTAGTAAAGCAGTAAAACTAGTAAGGCATCAAGCTTCTCGACTGTTATTGGAGTTGTATTCACCCAGATTAGCTCAGAGTATTTCATAATGCCTAAACCTTCCAGATGTTGCAAGGGGGGGTTTTAGTTGTCGGGAGGTAATTCAGTCATTGAGGGGTGTTGAGCCTCTACTCTGTTCTTATTGTTGCAATACCTCATGAACAAATACCTCAGAATGTGCATTCGGCTAAACACAGTTCTCTTCCTTTTACCTCTTCAGATCCCTGTGTGAAATCTGTATCCCCCAGCAAGTTGCCAAAGCAACCATCTGTCACTGTCAGAAGCAATGAACCGCAAACAGTACATTCTCAGACACCTGTTTTACCTGCAATGCCCAACAATGGTAAGAGCACTTAGGAGACAAATGGGTCTTTAAAATTCTTCTAAAATTAGCTGTTCGTTGGACTGAACAGCATTACCTAAGGTGCCAGTGTCTCATTACAGTTAGAATCTGGTTTCAGGTTGAACATAAACTTGTGGTCTTCACTGATTAGGAGATCTTAGGTTGGAAGAATTCTTGTATCTAGGAGATGAGTTTATAGAGCATCCTGAATTTCACTTATCTGAGAAGAGATGTACAAACACTGTAACGGGGGGTGGGGGGGGGGTTGCTTTTTTTTAGTTGGTCTTACTGAGAACAATTTGAGACTATGACTGAAGTTCCTTCTACCATAGGTCAGCTCAGCCCTAATCTCAACAGAATACTATTTTCTGTTTCCCAATTCCATCATGTTCCCACTTTCTCGTGATCCATATTTGACTCTCCCTTTCTTCACTCCTCAATGCAGTGGATAGGTTAGTGACCAATATCCTCAATGAGCTGACATTCTTCCACAGTTCCTTTAACGGCATCAGCTGCCACCCTGCTTTCTGTTATAGTTCCATGTCTCCAGGTTATATTGTAGATGATCTGAAGATTAATCTTTCCCATCCTTAAGCTTCTTCCTCTTTCCTTTAATGTGGCTTATCCTCTAGCAAGTTGACACAGATCACAACTGTGCCTCTACTTCCTCATAATTCTGCTCCTAACCCCTCTCTTCCCAGACCATTTTTAGTGACCTTTCCCTTGACATCTTTATTCTACAGCTTATTACAGAATCAAAATCGATCAGAATCTGTCAAACTACATATGCAAGCTCCTCCCCATCTCTGCCCAGCTAACAGGAGTCACCTGCCACTCATTTCCAATTCGTCACCTACAGCCTATTTAAACCCAGCTCTCATCTGCAATCCTTGTTCTCCCATCGAACCAGCCAGCCTCACTCATTTGCTCTTAGCCTTTGGTTATATTGTTGGATGTGGTGTTTAGTATCTGCTGTCCTTCATTTTGCAGCCCCTCTCGTAGCTTGTCATTTTTGCGGTCTATATTTAAAGTTATTGTCCATTGCTGAATCATCTCCACTGCTCTGCTTTTGGGTCAAGCCTCCTGTCGGGATGAGTGAACCTTTGATTGACCCAGCAGCGTCTGCTTGCCCAAAGGAACTCAGCCGTTGACGTGAGCACACGATCAGAAGCAGCAGGAAGCCATTGATCATCTGCTTGACACCGTCTTCCAACCCTCTGTCTCGATACAGCAAACCCATGATAGTCAACCTCTAAGTCCTGGATTCTGGTGCCCAAATGCTCCGACAGATTCCCTAACCTGATGCCGCAACCTCCTGTCCCAGTGTGTCTTACACTTCGAGCTCCAGCCTCCTCTGTATTGTGTGGACTGAGCCAAGATTATTTCTCTCTTGACTGGGTGAGCTCTGACATGGGCTGCCACTAACTGGGACAATACATATGCAATAAATATGAGGAATTCACTGTGGAGGTGCATAGGTTTTTGACCATCTGTGAAGTGGAATGTGGACAGCATATTGGGTACTTCACCCGTGTCAAGGCTCACGCTCGGTGCTGGATTACACAGCGAAAAGCAAGAAACACAAAGAACCTAATTTGAAAAGAAGGAAGACCAGAACCATGGCACAGAGAAACTCCTCTGCATCGACTCCTCTCCATATTGTTCACTCCAGCAGCAACAGCCATAATAACTCCATCTGCGGCCCTGTCTCGAACACGTTGTTGCGTTCTGGCTTTGTGATGCTCCCACGTGGTCCATCCTTTGAATCAGCTTCACCTTCCCTTGCTTCTTCATTGCTTGTGGTGACAGCTGACCACAATTTACTTCGGAAAAGAGGTGGTTTTAGTCATATTTCTTGCCTTCTGATCTACCAGTGGGCAGTCACACAACTTCAGTAGCGCCACCTTAAACTGGAAATGCATCACGACCTCTCGGAGAGCTTGAAAGGTGAGCTGTCTACCCGGGATATGCCACTAACCTCGAAAGCCTCATCACTCTGGACCTGCAAATTGACATGTGTCTTATGGAGCAACATGCCAGATCATCAGCCAGAACCTCAGCTCCATTTCCAGAGCCATTTCAGGCTGCCGGACCCTCATCATTAATGCCTGCAGTTAGGGACAGAGCATTCTTGAGCTGCATTTCTGTTGATTGTCAGCAAGGAGATGTTATTACCCATCTGCGCTGACTATAGTCTCCGGGTTAGTGAGTCAAGGATCATATAACCATATAACAATTACAGCACGGAAACAGGCCATCTCGGCCCTTCTAGTCCGTGCCTACACTTACACTCACCTAGTCCCACTGACCCACACTCAGCCCATAACCCTCCATTCCTGTCCTGTCCATATACCTATCCAATTTTACTTTAAATGACAATACCAAACCTGCCTCTACCACTTCTACTGGAAGCTCGTTCCACACAGCTACCACCCTCTGAGTAAAGAAATTCCCCCTCTTGTTACTCTTAAACTTTTGCCCCCTAACTCTCAAATCATGTCCTCTTGTTTGAATCTCCCCTACTCTCAATGGAAAAAGCCTATCCACGTCAACTCTATCTATCCATCTCATTATTTTAAATACCTCTATCAAATCCCCCCTCAACCTTCTACGCTGCAAAGAATAAAGACCTAACTTGTTCAACCTTTCCCTGTAACTTAGGTGCTGAAAGCCAGGTAACATTCCAGTAAATCTTCTCTGTACTCTCTCTATTTTGTTGATATCTTTCCTATAATTTGGTGACCAGAACTGTATACAATACTCCAAATTCGGCCTTACCAATGCCTTGTACAATTTTGACATTACATCCCATCTCCTATACTCAATGCTCTGATTTATAAAGGCCAGCATACCAAAAGCTTTCTTCACCACCCTATCCACATGAGATTCCACCTTCAGGGAACCATGCACCATTATTCCTAGATCACTCTGTTCTACTGCATTCTTCAATGCCCTACCATTTACCATATATGTCATATTTGGATTATTCCTACCAAAATGTAGCACCTCACACTTATCAGCATTAAACTCCATCTGCCATCATTCAGCCCACTCTTCTAACTGGCCTAAATCTCTCTGCAAGCTTTGAAAACCTACTTCATTATCCACAACGCCTCCTACCTTAGTATCATCTGCATACTTACTAATCTAATTTACCACCCCATCATCCAGATCATTAATGTATATGACAAACAACACTGGACCCAATACAGATCCCTGAGGCACACCACTAGTCACCGGCCTCCAACCTGACAAACAGTTATCCACCACTACTGTCTGGCATCTCCCATACAGCCACTGTTGAATCCATTTTACTACTTCAATATTAATACCTAACGATTGAACCTTCCTAACTAACCTTCCATGTGGAACCTTGTCAAAGGCCTTACTGAAGTCCATATAGACAACATCCCCTGCTTTACCCTCGTCAACTTTCCTCATAACCTCTTCAAAAAATTCAATAAGATTTGTCAAACATGACCTTCCGTGCACGAATCTATGCTGACTATTCCTAATCAGACCCTGTCTATCCAGATAATTATATATACCATCTCTAAGAATACTTTCCATTAATTTACCCACCACTGACGTCAAACTGACAGGCCTATGCTAGGTTTACTCTTAGAACCCTTTTTAAACAATGGAACCACATGAGCAATATGCCAATCCTCCAGCACCATCCCTGTTTCTAATGACATTTGAAATGTTTCTGTCAGAAACATTTCTACACCAACTTCCCTCAAGATCCTCGGGAATATCCTGACAGGACTCGGAGATTTATCCATTTTTATATTCCTTAAAAGCGCCAGTACTTCCTCCTCTTTAATTGTTATAGTTTCCATAACTTCCCTACTTGTTTCCCTTACCTTACACAATTCAATATCCTTTTCCTTAGTGAATACCAAAGAAAAGAAATTGTTCAAAATCTCCCCCATCTCTTTCGGCTCCAAACATAGCTGTCCACTCTGATTCTCCAGGGGGCCAATTTTATCCTTCACTATCCTTTTGCTATTTATATAACTGTAGAAACCCTTCAGATTTATTTTCACCTTAGTTGCATGGGAGATGCAGATGCCCAGTTTATGAAGATTTTTGGTTAGTACTGAGGGGATAATAGTGTTGAATGCTGAGCTTTAATCGATAGACAACAGCCTGATGTATGTATTGCTGTTGTCCAGTTGCTCCAAAGCAGAGTGAAGAGCCAGTGAAATAGCATCCATTGTAGAGTTGTGGTAAATTACAGCAGGCCAAGATCCCTGCTCAGACAGGAGTTACAATAATTCTTGGCATGAGCAACAGGAATTTCCTTTGTCTGTTCCTCCCTCTGCAAGTTAAAACATGCTTTTTGTCTTGCCTTTCCTGTTCCGATGATGGGTCTTTAATATGAAGCATTGAGTATTTCTCCCTCACTTTGACCTGTAATTCTGAACGTATTGGCTTACACTATTTCACTAGTTTAAATATCTCCTTGTAGTTTTGTAGTGGAACTGAATGGAACTATTATTAATCCAAATCCATATTAACTTAAAAATTCTAAATACATGAAATATCTGTTCATAATCTTTTAGATGTTGATGCATTTTCTTTTTTCCCATAATTCCTGAAATGCAAATCATCTCATTTCATGCATTTGAACTATTTATTGGGACAATTGCACAAACCTTAAAGATATTATTTCAAACTTTGCCAACTTGGCATGAATAGAAAGCACAAAAATATTATTTCCCAGCGATTATTTTCTTGCATCATTTTTCCAGTATGCGTAATCTCTTTAAAGATTAGCTTTATTTATTGCATGTGTATTGAAACCTACACCAAAATGGGTCGCCTGCTACAAGTCAAATCGGCAAGGATTGTGCAGGGCACCCCACCCGGAAGTGTTGCCGAACTTCCGGCTCAAACATAGCATGCCCATAATTCCAACCGTACGCCTTTGAGATTTGGGAGGAAACCGGAGCACCTGGAGGAAAGCTGTGAGGTCATACAAACTCCTTACAGAGAGTGGCCGGAATTGAACCCCAATCTTACCGTTTTAATAGCATTTTGCTAACCTCTGCGCCACTAGGCTACCCTGTTACGGTACAGCGGTACAGTGCTCCCCTTATCCGTTACTGGTATGTATTTGCCTCGGTGGTGGGGGGGGGGGGTGTGGGAGGGAGTGCTTAAGAAGAGGCATTGTGTACTTATCTCATAATTAATTTAAACTTTGTTTGCAGGCCATTCTGAATGCAGGCCCAGGTTTACTGAGGTTCTGACAAATTACAACCCCCAGAGCTCCAAACCCATGGATGAAGACTGCCTGATTTGTTTCTCATACCCAGTGGACTCTGTTATATACAAATGTGGACACATGTGTCTGTGCTATGGCTGTGGGAAGAAGCTGCTCAGCAGGAAATTGGCATGCCCAGTCTGTAGAGAACCAATGTTGGAGATCATCAAGACATTCCCCAATTGATGCCTCAGGATTAGCTGATCACTCATCTGTTGGTTAGTTCAGTACGAGTGACCTTCATTTGAATATAAACATGTGGACCGCTGCAATATAAAACCATATCCTAGCGGGGAAATTTTCCAGCAGCTGGACACAAAATCCAGAAGAGGATAATGTAAATATTGACATGTGGTGAACTACAGATACCTGTCTGGACACGCTGACTGCTCCTGTGGCTCCTCCCGCAGACCCCTGTATAAAGGCGATTGGAGGCACTGCTCCTCCCTCAGCCTCCAGGATGTTGTGTGGTGGTCTCTTGCAGCTAATAAAAGCCTATCGTTCGCCTCCCTTCTCCGAGCGTTATTGATGGTGCATCAGGACATAAACAGCGCACTTTGTTATGGAGGTCCACTCTAACTGTGATACCTAGGATGTGTGTGAGTAGCTGCAGGAAGTTCTCGAGGGGGAGGGCGAAAGCCAGAGTTTGGGCATATGTTGGTACAAATAACATGGGTAGAAGAAGGGGTGGGATCCTGCAGAATGAGTACTGTGAGTTAGGTATGAAATTAAAATGCAGGACCTTGAGGGTAATGATCTCCTGGGGCCTTGTACTGGTAAAGCCAGAGGTGAAGAGCAGGTTAAGGGGGCAGGGACTCGGGTTCTGAGGTCATGGGGATCCTTTCCGGGGTAGAAGCGAATTAAGCAGGAGGGATGGATTGCATTTGAACTGATCTCCTTGCGGGGAAGTTTGATTTGAACACCAGGGAGGGTTTAAACTAGATGGGCAGGGGGTGGAGAAGGAGGGAGCAGAGTCAATGGGAAGACAGTGCAGCAAGCAAAGCATGCAAGGCTGGCAATCAGATCAGTGAGAACCATCGTTTTAAAATGAATCTATTTCAGTACATGTAGCTTAACAGGTGAGGGTGTGGATTGCCCGTGGGGACTGGGATATTGTGGCCATAACAGAAACATGGCGGGACTGGCAGCTGAATGCTTTAGGTCTGGCAGAGGAACATGACTGAGGGGGTGGTATTGTCTTTTTGACAAGGGAAGACATAACAGCAATGCCTAGAGAGGACATTCTTGGAAGATCATCTGATGAGGCCATTAGAAATAAGGAGCGGATGGTGGGAAAAACATTGTCAGCTGGAGAGAGTGCAGTAGATACATACGAGGAGGCTGCCTGGACAAGAGGGTCTGAGTTACACGGAGATGTTGGGCGTGATCCCAACGGAGATGCAGGAAAATGAGAGGTGACCTCACAGAACTTCGGGGGTATGGATAAGGTGGAAGGGCATAGGCTCCTCACCAGGGCCAGGGAGTCCAAAGCTAAAGGCCACTGATACAGAGGGGAGGAGATCGAGATCTGAGAGGTAACTTCTTTATACGTAGGGCAATGGCTACCTGCAATGGGCTACCAGAAGAAGTGATGGAGATAATGCCACTTAAAGGGCCATTTGAATATGTATATGAAGGAGTTGGGACTTGGAGGGCTGTGGGCTGAGCGCAGGTAACCGGGACTTCCAAGGAGAGTTTTGTGGTCAGTACAGATAAGTTGGGCTGAAGGGCCTGTTTCTATGCTGTGTTACTCTGACTCTGTCATCCTATGAATGTTGAAGTGCAGGAAAGCTGGGAGAAGGATAGATGGAGAGGGCAGGAGTGATGAGGAAAAGAATAACAGATGTGAAAAAAAGGGCAGTCTGTGTGAGAAAGGGAAGGGCTGCTAAAAGTAGTGAAATGTGATTTGTTTGGAGCAACAGGAAAGGAATTTGAATTTAGTAAGGACAGTCCCCATACAGTAAGGCTGCGGGAAAGCTAGAGCAAGCAGCCAACAATATTATTAAAGAAGAAACAATTGTGACCAGATAATGAAAGAGAAATTCATGATTTAGGGTCTGCTGAAGGAGAGGTAACAGGTGAAACAAGCAGGTCTGTAGACTTACAGCAACGCGTTCACCGGAAATTAATTGCACCCCATGTTGATGTGTGAATCCTAACATTTCTCAATCCTTCCTGGATCAGTATTGTCCAGAATTTCAAATAATATCTGTTCATTTTCAGTCGGCTCTCTGCCCTTGGGAGAATTATCTGCCTCCCTCCTCCTTCCATTAAACAGTTGCATAATGGTTAACTCTCTGTGGATCCAGTTTGGATTTCCCGGCTATTGTTTTCTAAGCAACAATAAAGGTTTTTAGGGAACCTGTCTGGAGTGGATCAGAGTATGTGTGGTAAATGGGATGTAAACTAGATCATCAGTAAAGTTGTCACTAACTGATGGGGCTGTGAATTTGAAACAATTTAATGCCTTAGCTTTAAATCACAAACCTGCCCTTGCATCTCTGAAACTCAGAGTCAGAAACTCAGTGGAGCCTGGAGATTGCAATTAAGGCTTTGTATGTATGTAAATATTTTTCCTGCCCCGAAACCCTTGAGGATCTCTGCACTCTCCAGCTTGCACACTCCCAGTTTTAATCACACTATCAAAGCTGTCACCATTGCTATTCCTCCCCTCAGCTCATTCCTCTTGTGTTCTGGTACATTGTAAACCCTCTCACTTGGCCAGACTATTAATCATCCTAATGTCTCCTACACCTGCATCAGGGTTTTGTTTTACAATGCAAACCCTTGCATAACCTGCATTTTATATCTTGTTTAACCGAATCTCCATCCAACCCCGGTTAAATATAGCACAACAACACAAACAGTCCCTTTGGCCCATCTAGTCTGTGCTGACTTATTATTCTACCTTGTTTCATCAGCCCACACCTGGGCCCCTCACATCCATGAACTCCTTTTAAATGTTGAAATTGAACCAACGTCCGCCACTTCCTCTGACAAGTCGCTCCACACTCTCGTCACCATCTGAATGAAGAAGTTCCCCTTCTTACTGGGGTTTGAGAAGTCCATGTTCATGTCATCAGGTTGGAGGCTAACCAGATGGAATATAAGGTGTTATTCTTCCAACCTGAGTGGGGCATTAATGTAGGGACCATGGTCTGCTGAGATCCTCCAGAATTTTGTGTATGCCATTCATGTACTCGTTACAGACAACCACAGTGAATTATGTAAACAAAGACTGCTTAATCAAACAATATTTTTATCACTGAAATATTAAATACAATACACAAAGGATATATATTTTGATACTACAATTACATAATTAAATTCCTAATTTTGGCTGTGCAGAGAAATACTCTCTGTGACATCGAAGTCTGTATTGTGGCTGTTGTTTGTCCAGTGGATATTCCCCAGCATGAGTGGGGAAGCCAATGAAATAGTTGATTCTCGTTGCTGTCCCTCTTCAGTTAAACTCCCATGCTTCCCTGTGGGTGCACATGTTACCAGATGTAATGACTAACCTTTAGTAATCTGAACTTTTTAACTCATTTTAATTCAGTCTTGGAATCTGCTGGGTTACTCAGTTGTGCTGTGGCGTGTAACAACTCCCCTATGTTAACATCTGTTGGAGAATGTCAATGTGTAGATATAGGGTGAGAAACTTCAGTCTTGGCTGAGTGTTTGGAGATCGTGGACCCATACATTACCATGGCTGATTGAACAGGACAGCGGAGGCCCACCCAGCTTCACATGAGACCCTGAACACTATAAATCAATTGCTGGCTTTCAGAGAAGTTGAAAAAAAATCTTAAGTATTTCCTTTATTGCTTTAGACCAAGTGGTTTGAGGCAGTTTAAAATTTGTTTCTGATCTATTCCCCCAATGGCTTATACTCTGTTACATACATAAAGTACATAAAGCATGTGGTAGGTAGTTAACACATCACTGAGGACCTCACGTGGTCTGTACACACCGGCTGTGTGGTGTAAAAGGCACAACAGGGCCTCTTTCACCTCAGATGTTTGAGGAAGTTTGGCATGGGCCCCCAAACCCTAAGAACTTTCTACAGGGGCACAATTGAGAGCATCCTGACTGGCGGCATCACTGCCTGGTATGGGAACTGTACCTCTCTTAATTGCAGGACTCTGCAGAGAGTGGTGTGGACCAGCCCAGTTCATCTGTAGTTGTGAACTTCCCATGGTTCAGGACATTTACAAGGACAGGTGTGTAAAAAGGGCCCGTAGGATCATTGGGGACCCAGGTCACCCCAACCACAATCTACTCCAGCTGCTACCATCCGGGAAACAGCACCACAGCATAAAAGCCAGGACCAACAGGCTCCAGGACAGCTTCTTCCACCAGGCCATCAGACTGATTAACTCACGCTGATTTGTCTGTACTCTATGTTACATTGACTGTTCTAATTGTTATAAATTATTAAAAATGACTATGATTGCACCTTGCACATTTATCCGGAGATGTAACGTTAAGATTTTTACTCCTCATGTATGTGAAGGATGTAAGAAATAAGGTCAGTTCAATTCAAAAAAGCTTTAAAATGGAACTACAGACTTCCTGATAGTCCACTGCCGGAGCTGCCTCCATAATAAGTTTTACTCTGATTTCAGTTCTCCATCAGTTACATCCATGGAGGTTATTTCAGAAATTTCCACTTCCATCTTCCATTCCGGAATACTATCTCCTATAGTGTGTGGACATACAGCCCCTCCCTAGTTTACAAACGCCTGACTTAGATATAGCTCGTGTATATAAACCAGCAGCTGGGAGACTGGTGGGACATATCCGTGGGCTGCTGCAGGGCTGCAGGCATCTTCAGCTGTGTAAGAACCCGCGAACAGTTCACAGGAATAGAACTCTGCAGCATCGCAGGAGGATCTGCACTATTTTCTGTGCATCTTTGTTTATGGACCTATTGTAATCCTATTGGACAGGAGAGTCAAGTGTTATGCCTGCTTTGTAACAACATGGACTGGATCAAAAGGATGTAGCAGGAACTTGAAGACTCAAAACACTTACAGGTTAAATGTTTGGTATTGCAAATAAACCATTACCTCTTTTAATGTATGTTCACTCTGCCTTAATTTGTTTGTGAAGGCATTAGAAACTGATTCTTAGAATACAGATGGTTTCTCTTCAGGACAGTTGGATGTGAACAATTCTTGCTCTCCGTGTTTTAAGTGAGTTTGCATTAACAATACTGATTTTCTGTGGTGTTTCCTGTGACCACTCACATGGCCACTCATTGGCCAAAGGCCTGCGTGATGAGTAGAGGGATCCTGGGATCCAAGTTCAAAGCTCCCTAAAAGTGGATACGCAGGCTGATAGGTGGTTAAGAAGGTGGAAGGTCCTGATGGAGTACCTGGTAAAGCTCTGAAAACCTGTGCCAAACAACTAACAGGAGTATTCAAGGACATTTTCCACCTCTCACTGCTATGGGCGGAAGTTCCCACTTGCTTCAAAAAGGCAACAAATATACCAGTGCCTAAGAAGAATAATGTGGGCTGCCTTAATGTGGACTATCACCTGGTAGCACTCACATCAACAGCGATGAAATGCTTTGAGAGGTTGGTCATGACTAAACTGAACTCCTGCCTCAGCAAGGACCTGGACCCATTGCAATTTGCCTATCACCACAGTAGGTCAACGGCAGATGCAATCTCAATGGCTCTTCACACGGCTTTAGACCAACACAAACACCTACTTCAGGATGCTGTTCATTGACTATAGCTCAGCATTTAACACCATCATTCCCATAATCCTGATTGAGAAGTTGCAGAACCTGGGCCTCTGTACCTCCCTCTGCAATTGAATCCTCGACTTCCTAACCTGAAGACCACAATCTGTACGGATTGGTGATAACATCTCCTCCTCACTGACGATCAACACTGGCGCACCTCAGGGGTGTGTGCTTAGCCCACTGCTCTACTCTCTATATACACATGACCGTGTGGCTAGGCATAGCTCAAATATCATCTATAAATTTGCTGACGATACAACTATTGTTGGTAGAATCTCAGGTGGTGACAAGAGGGCGTACAGGAGTGAGATATGCCAACTAGTGGAATGGTGCTGCAGCAACAACCTAGCACCCAACATCAGTAAGACGAAAGAGCTGATTGTAGACTTCAGGAAGGCTAAGATGAAGGAACACATATCAATCCTCTTAGAGGGATCAGAAGTGGAGAGAGTGAGTAGCTTCAAGTTCTTAGGTGTCAAGATCTCTGAGGATCTAACCTGGTCCCAACATATCGATGTAGTTATAAAGAAGGCAAGATAGTGGCTATACTTTATTAGGAGCTTGAAGAGATTTGGTATGTCAACAAATACACTCAAAAGCCTTTATAGTTGTACCATGGAGAGCATTCTGACAGGCTGTATCACTGTCTGGTATGGGGTGAGGGGGGCTACTTCACAGGACCAAAAGAAGCTGCAGAAGGTTGTAAATCTAGTCAGCTCCAATTGGGTACAGCCTACAAAGTACCCAGAACATCTTCAGGGAGTGGTGTCTCAGAAAGGCAGAGTCCATTATTAAGGACCTCCAGCACCCAGGGCATGTCCTTTTCTCATTCTTACCATCAGGTAGGAGATACAGAAGCCTGAAGACACACACTCAGTGATTCAGGAACAGCTTCTTCCCCTCTGCCATCCGATTCCTAAATGAACAGTGAATGATTGGACACTGCCTCACTTTCTTAATATACAGTATTTCTGTTTTTGCACTTTTTAAAATCTATTCAATATATGTTGTTTATGTTACTTGTTTATTTATCATTATTATTATTTTACTTATTATTTTTTTCTCTGCTGGATTATGTATTGCATTGAACTGCTGCTGCTAAGTTAACAAATTTCACGTCATACGCCTGATAATCAGATAATAAACCTGATTCTGATTCTGATTCCGATTTTGATTCTGCTTGCCTTTATTAGTCAAGGCATTGAGTTCAAAAGTCAGAAAGTTATGTTGCACCTTTATAAAACTCTTCTCAGGTTGAATTTGGAGTACAGTTCTTGTTGCCCCATTATAAGAAGGATGTTGAGGCTTTGGAAAGGGTACAGAAGATGTTTACCATGATGTTGCCTGGTTGAGATGGCATGTGTTGTAATGAGAGGTTGTTTTCTCTGGAGCAACAAAGGCTGAGGAGAGATCTGACAGAAGTCTATAAGATTATGAGAGACATAGACGATATCTTTTCCCAATGGCCTTCGATCAATACTGTGCCAGTGAACATCAATTCCTTGGGTGACATCTTCCAGATAGTCAATTATTTCACTTTTCTTTTCCTTTTATTTATTCTTTTTAACTTAGTTGTGTTTTGGAAACAGTTGGAGATGGTGACTTGCAGTTTGGAGTTCAATCAAGTGATCTAGTGCTCTGCTGTTCCCAGGAAAATTCCAGGAGAGGACTGCATGCACGAGTTGTCACAAGCAGGAGAGCAGAGACAGAACGTGGGGCCATGATCGACCCCATCTCTCGTTGATTGAAACGTCGAAGAAGACTGAAACGTTGAGGCGAATGCTGAGGAGGTCAGGTAAGCAGTCGCTCTTCACAGGACGGGCTGGAGTTCGGGAGGACATGTTGGGTCAGTGGTCGCTCTTTACAGGTCGTACTGGAGTTCGGGAGGACATGTTGGGTCAGCGGTCGCTCTTTACAGGTCGTACTGGAGTTCAGGAGGACATGTTGGGTCAGCGGACGCTCTTTACAGGTCGTACTGGAGTTCAGGAGGACATGTTGGGTCAGCGGTCGCTCTTTACAGGTCATACTGGAGTTCGGGAGGACATGTTGGGTCAGCGGTCGCTCTTTACAGGACGGGCTGGAGTTCGGGAGGACATGTTGGGTCAGCGGTCGCTCTTTACAGGTCGTACTGGAGTTCAGGAGGACATGTTGGGTCAGCGGTCGCTCTTTACAGGACGGGCTGGAGTTCAGGAGGACATGTTGGGTCAGCGGTCGCTCTTTACAGGTCGTACTGGAGTTCAGGAGGACATGTTGGGTCAGCGGTCGCTCTTTACAGGTCGTACTGGAGTTCGGGAGGACATGTTGGGTCAGCGGTCGCTCTTTACAGGTCGTACTGGAGTTCGGGAGGACATGCTGGGTCAGCGGTCGCTCTTTACAGGTCGTACTGGAGTTCGGGAGGACATGTTGGGTCAGCGGTCGCTCTTTACAGGTCGTACTGGAGTTCGGGAGGACATGTTGGGTCAGCGGTCGCTCTTTACAGGTCGTACTGGAGGCCGGGAGGCCTCGTCGAGGGCACATCAGGCTGGAGTTCGGGAGGACATGTTGGGTCAGCGGTCGCTCTTTACAGGTCGTACTGGAGTTCAGGAGGACATGTTGGGTCAGCGGTCGCTCTTTACAGGTCGTACTGGAGTTCGGGAGGACATGTTGGGTCAGCGGTCGCTCTTTACAGGTCGTACTGGAGTTCAGGAGGACATGTTGGGTCAGCGGTCGCTCTTTACAGGTCGTACTGGAGTTCGGGAGGACATGTTGGGTCAGCGGTCGCTCTTTACAGGTCGTACTGGAGGCCGGGAGGCCTCGTCGAGGGCACATCAGGCTGGAGTTCGGGAGGACATGTTGGGTCAGCGGTCGCTCTTTACAGGTCGTACTGGAGTTCAGGAGGACATGTTGGGTCAGCGGTCGCTCTTTACAGGTCGTACTGGAGTTCGGGAGGACATGTTGGGTCAGCGGTCGCTCTTTACAGGTCGTACTGGAGTTCGGGAGGACATGTTGGGTCAGCGGTCGCTCTTTACAGGTCGTACTGGAGTTCGGGAGGACATGTTGGGTCAGCGGTCGCTCTTTACAGGTCGTACTGGAGTTCAGGAGGACATGTTGGGTCAGCGGTCGCTCTTTACAGGTCGTACTGGAGGCCGGGAGGCCTCGTCGAGGGCACATCAGGCTGGAGTTCGGGAGGACATGTTGGGTCAGCGGTCGCTCTTTACAGGTCGTACTGGAGTTCAGGAGGACATGTTGGGTCAGCGGTCGCTCTTTACAGGTCGTACTGGAGTTCGGGAGGACATGTTGGGTCAGCGGTTGCTCTTTACAGGTCGTACTGGAGTTCAGGAGGACATGTTGGGTCAGCGGTCACTCTTTACAGGTCGTACTGGAGTTCGGGAGGACATGTTGGGTCAGCGGTTGCTCTTTACAGGTCATACTGGAGTTCGGGAGGACATGTTGGGTCAGCGGTCGCTCTTTACAGGTCGTACTGGAGTTCGGGAGGACATGTTGGGTCAGCGGTTGCTCTTTACAGGTCGTACTGGAGTTCAGGAGGACATGTTGGGTCAGCGGTCACTCTTTACAGGTCGTACTGGAGTTCGGGAGGACATGTTGGGTCAGCGGTCGCTCTTTACAGGACGGGCTGGAGTTCAGGAGGACATGTTGGGTCAGCGGTCGCTCTTTACAGGACGGGCTGGAATTCGGGAGGACATGTTGGGTCAGTGGTCGCTCTTTACAGGTCGTACTGGAGTTCGGGAGGACATGTTGGGTCAGCGGTCGCTCTTTACAGGTCGTACTGGAGTTCGGGAGGACATGTTGGGTCAGCGGTTGCTCTTTACAGGTCGTACTGGAGTTCAGGAGGACATGTTGGGTCAGCGGTCACTCTTTACAGGTCGTACTGGAGTTCGGGAGGACATGTTGGGTCAGCGGTTGCTCTTTACAGGTCATACTGGAGTTCGGGAGGACATGTTGGGTCAGCGGTCGCTCTTTACAGGTCGTGCTGGAGTTCGGGAGGACATGTTGGGTCAGCAGTCGCTCTTTACAGGTCGTACTGGAGTTCAGGAGGACATGTTGGGTCAGCGGTCGCTCTTTACAGGTCGTACTGGAGTTCAGGAGGACATGTTGGGTCAGTGGTCGCTCTTTACAGGTCGTACTGGAGTTCAGGAGGACATGTTGGGTCAGCGGTCGCTCTTTACAGGTCGTACTGGAGTTCGGGAGGACATGTTGGGTCAGCGGTCGCTCTTCACAGGTCGTACTGGAGTTCAGGAGGACATGTTGGGTCAGCGGTCGCTCTTTACAGGTCGTACTGGAGTTCGGGAGGACATGTTGGGTCAGCGGTCGCTCTTTACAGGACGGGCTGGAGTTCAGGAGGACATGTTGGGTCAGCGGTCGCTCTTTACAGGTCGTACTGGAGTTCGGGAGGACATGTTGGGTCAGCGGTCGCTCTTTACAGGTCGTACTGGAGTTCGGGAGGACATGTTGGGTCAGCGGTCGCTCTTCACAGGACGTACTGGAGTTCGGGAGGACATGTTGGGTCAGCGGTCGCTCTTCACAGGACGGGCTGGAAGGCCGTGTCAAGGCCACCTCAGATCAGAGTTCAGGAGGACATGTTGGGCCAAAGTTCGGGAGGCCATGGGTCAGCAGTTGCTCTTCATGGAAGGGCTGAGTTTGAGCTGTTTAAGAGAAATTTAGATAGGCACATGAATGTGAGGGAAATGGAAGGATATGGACATTGTGTAGAGGAACAATTTCATTTAAAGATATACAACATGTAAAACTTAACAGTCAAGCATACTATATGTGTAAAATCATCACTCCAGTGTCGTCTACCACCAGTGACTCTATCGTTGTCCTCGCGACTCACAGATCCATAGCAGAGTCCAGTGCTCT
This sequence comes from Hypanus sabinus, assembly GCF_030144855.1. NCBI lineage: Eukaryota > Metazoa > Chordata > Chondrichthyes > Myliobatiformes > Dasyatidae > Hypanus > Hypanus sabinus. The sequence goes on from NC_082720.1 coordinate 19,708,013, forward strand.
GTATCACATTTGGTTGCTGTAGTAAAAGACAGCACAGGCATATCTCTGTTGGTTTAGAAAACCCAAGAGTGTCAGTTGCCAAGAGAAAGGTCAGATTTCAACAGAGCACAGATCCAAGCTTCAGTCAAACAATGAAAGTGGCTTCAGGGGCGATTTCGAAATGCAGCAGAAAGGATGACTTCAGGGTTGGCAAATACACTCAGGCAATGGGAACTAGGTTTATACATTGAAAGCAGCTGACAGACTTTCAGGGAAAGGCTTTGATTAGCATTGACACAGACTGATATTGCCAGAGACTACTTGATAACAAGTCAAGACATCTATGCAAACAAGTTCAGCCAAGTACTAGTGAACTGAAAAGTTTTCCTGGTGAAGTTTCACAGACACTTGGGAAATTGAGTGCATATTGCAACATCAATGACAGTGACTAGCGACTTATAATTGAAGCAAAAATAGATCAATTTGAATGGGGAAGGACTAGCTGGGTAAGCCCAGGTTAGACAGAGGCGTGTTTTCAGACGTGAACCTTCAATGTTGTATCTTGACACAAAGGTATTGTGGACATCTCCACTGCTATATACTGTACAATATGTACACCGCTGTCGAACAGAATAAACATAGTTTATTAAAGCCCAAACACGAGGAAATCTGCAGATGCTGGAAATTCAAGCAACACCTGAAATGTCGACTGTACTCCCTATGGATGCTGCCTGGCCTGCTGAGTTTCACCAGCATTTTGTGTGTGTAGTCCCATCGGTTCTAAAGACACAAGTCTAGAATGAACCAGGTGGCTATAATGAAATGGTTGGTTAACCAGAGTAGGTGGGCCACACCATTTTGGTTTTGTGCACATCAGGACGCTGGACAGTTGTGTGGAGATGATGAAATTCACTAAATCTAGACATCTGGGCATGAACAATATGGATTACCTTCTTCACAAAACTTGTATAAGAAGTTACTGAATCAAACATGTCCCATATCAACAAATTTAACAACATGCACCAATAGTATCAAACCTGATTCTGATTTTGACTCTATATCCATAACCTGAGTAAATACAGATGCAAGACATCCATTTTAGATCTACCTCATCTCTTTTGGCTCCACACATAGATTATCGCCCTGATCTTCCAGAGGACTAATTTTGTCCCTTGCAGCTCTTTTGCTCTGAACATATCTGTAGAGACCCTTAGGATTCTCCTTCACCTTGTCTGCTAGAGCAACCTCAGGTCTTCTTTTAGCCCTCCTGACATCTTTCTTAAGTGTTCTCTTGCATTTCTTTTACTCCTCAAGTCAAGAGTTATTATCCTTGCCTTTAATTCTGAGAGGTGCATACAAGCTCTGTACTCTCAAATTTCACTTTTGAAGGCATCCCACTTGCTAAATGGAAACTTGCTGGAAGCAGTCTGGCCTAATCCATGCTAGTCCGTTCATTTCTGATACCATCAAAACTGGCCTTTCTTCCATTTAGAATCTCAACCCAAGGACCAGACCTATCCTTTTCCATAAACACCTTGAAATTAATGGCATTATGACCACAAGGTGCAAAGTGTTGCCCTACATAAACCTCTGTCACCTGCCCTGTCTCATTCCCTAACAGCAGATCAAGTATTTCACACTTTCTTGCTATCCCATCTAGTCCTTTTACAGTCCCAGTCAATATGTTTAAAGTTAAAATCACCTACTATCAAAACCTTATGTTTCTTGAAACAGTCTGCGATCTCTCTACAAATTTGTTTGTCTAAATCCCATGGACTGTTGGGTGGTCTATAATGTAGCCCCATTAATGTGGTCATACCTTTTGCAATCCTCTGTTCCACCCATAAAGCCTCACTGGACAAGTTCTCCAGTCAGTCCTGACTGAGCACTGCCAGAACATTTTCCCTGACTATAGAACCACTCCTCCCCCATTAATCTCTCCTGCTCTATCACGCCTAAAGCAATGGAACTCCGGAATATTGAGCTACCAGTCCATCCCCTCCTGCAATCAAGTCTTGGCTACAGTTAGTGGCTTATGTGTGCTGATCCATGCCTTCTCGGCTGCCTTTCCTACAATACTTTGTGCATTATATGCAACTCAGAACATTAGTCCCAGCATGCTCAACCTTTTGATTCTTGACTTTGTCCGAGCTCTTATCAGCATCTGTCTTCACAACCTCTCCAACATCTATTCTGGCTCTGGTTCCCATCCCCATGCAACCCTAGTTTGAACGCCTCTGCCACCCCCCTCCCCACCTCACCACGCAGTACTAGTGAATCTTCCCTTTAGGATATTATTCCTCTTCGGTTCAGTTGCAAGTCATCCCTTCTGTACAGGTTCCACCTTCCCTGGAAGAGAGCCCAATGATTCAACAATCTGAAGCCCTCCCTCCTGCACCGACTCCTTAGCTATATGTTAGACTGTATGATCTTCCTTTTTCTAACGTCATTAGCATGTGACACGGGTAGCAAACCTGAAATCACAATGCTGGATGGAGGTCCTGTCCTTTAACTTAGCACCTAGCTCCCTGAACTCCCAATGCAGAACCTCGTCCCTCTTCCTACCTGTGTCATTGGTACCTATATGGACAACGACCTCTGGCTGTTCCCCCTCTCACCTAAGAATACTGAGGACTTGATCTGAGATGTCCCGGACCCAGGCATCTGAGAATCTCATTCTTGTCCTCAGAACCTCCTTTTTGTTCCCCTAACTAACAAATCCGCTATCACCACAACTCACCTCCTCTCCTCCCTTCCCTTCCGAGCCACAGTGCCAAAGTCAGTGCCAGAGACCTGACCATTGTAACTTTCCTCCACTACGTCAGCACCTCCCCCCCACAAATAATATCCAAAGTGGTATACCTACTGAGATGGTTGGTCACAGGGGTACTCTAAACTAGCTTTTTAAACCTTTTCCCCCTTCCTGACAGTCACCCAGTTCCCTGCATCCTGCACTTTGGGTCCCACCTCTCTATATGTCCTATCATTCCCTCAGCCTCCCTAATGATCCGGTGTTCATCCAGTTCCAGCTTCAACTCCTTAATGCAAAGCGTTAAAAGCTGCAGCTCAATGCATTTCTCGCGGGTGAAGTTGTCAAGAACACCAGAGGTCTTCCTGCCTTCCCACATCCTGCAAGATGAGTGTTCCACTATCCTGCCTGGCAGCCCTGCTGTTCTAACTGAGAAAATATAAAGAAAGAAACAATAAATAAACTGGGGAAAAAACCTATCTCGGGCTTTTTGCCTTCTCTCACTCAGGGTTATCTTTGCTGAAGAGCGAAAGCCTGAAATCCCCACTCTAACACTGTTCACTTCAACAATGGCCGCTCCAACAAATCCCGCTTTGCTTGCCCTTGCTTTATTTCTATTTGTGCTCGCTAATGAATCCAGATCTCAGATTGGCTGCTGTTTAAACACCAAAACTCCTGTGAACACTGCTTCTCAATGCACACTCGCTGACCCATGTGTGACACGTCTTCTCCGGCTGGCCGCTGTTCAACACGAACACACAGTTGAGGTGAAGTAGATGTGAATTTTGGCATTGCGAATTAATCTACCTTGTTTTAAGGCTGATCCCAATAACATCTGAAGGGAAAAGCAGAGGCCATCACTGATGTGCCAGAACCCACAACAGAGCAGAAGGGGCTCCTAGAGATGATTCAACATGATAGGTGGTTTATTCCAGATCTTTCACTGATGCTCACGTTGTTACACTTCTTGTTGAGAAAGTAAATGAAATGGATGTGCAGCATTGGACAACAGAGTGATAATTTAAAGATTTTCAGTTGATGCTCTGGTTCTTGATCATGTTGTTGAAGTTGGTGTGTGGCCTATCCCAGAGGCATAGGTGCAGTGACCAATCACATGATAGGCAATGGGCAAGGGAAATTCAATACCTCGGAATTTGTTGTACATTTCAAAGGTCGTGGTGGTAGTGAGATCACTCGAGTCAGGTAGGATGCTCTGGATGGGGTTGTCTACTGGCAGGTCCTCGGATGGCTGCAGAGGCTGATCTGGGATGCACATATTCTGATGCAGTGTGGGCGAGAGTGAGTGGTGGCTGTGGCTAGTGGCTGGTTCCTCTAGCTGCTCAGACTCCTTTTGCAGTTGTCGTTTGTTTTCCAGGGTACAGCAAAGGCTGTTCTCATGTACAGATTTCCTCTTGGTCCCTCTTGAACAGATTCCTTCAAGGTGTATTGTATTAATGGATTATTATTATTATTGGATTGTATTCATTAGAGTATAGAAGAATGAAAGGGGATCTCACAGAAACATTTCGAATGTTGAAAGAGTTGGACAGAGTAGATGTGAAAAGGCTGTTTCCCTTGGTGGGTGAGTCCAGGACAAGAGGTCACAGTCTTAGAATTAGAGGGTACCCATTTAAAACAGAGGTGAGGAGAAATTGTTTCAGCAAGAGGGAAGTGGATTTATTATGGATTTATTTATATGGAATTCGTTGCCACATACAGCTGTGGAGGCCCAATCATTGGGGGTTTTTAAGGAGGAGATTGACAGGCATCTAATTAGTCAGGGTATCAAGGGATATGGGAAAAAGCTGGAAATTGGAACTAGACGGGAGAATAGTTTAGCTCATGGTGGAGTGGCGGAGCAGACTCGATGGGCCGAATGACCTACTTCTGCTCCTTTGTCTTGTGATCTCGTGATCTTGCGTATCTCTTGAGTGCAATGTCTTCCCAGTTTTTAGGTTAGTGTTGAATTTCTTCAGACTGATTTTGATATTATCTTTGAAACGTTTCCTTTGCCCACCAGGGGCTCATTGATCTTTCTTCAGCTAGATCTGTCTGGAGACATCCACGTGACATGACCTATCCATCAGAGTTGCTTTTGCTTTATTGGGGTGGAGATGCTGTTCATGTTTCATCCTGCTGGTTTGCCTGTCCTTCCTTCCAGCTGATTCTCAAAATCTTTCATAAGTATCATTAGTGCAATAAGATCTTCTTAGGCTTCCAACCATGTACAGGTATCGATTATAACCAACATTTCGATGACAAACTCCTCTACCTTCATCAGGGATAATGCCTGAGCATGTCTAGTCCAGTGGTGTTTATACCCCTGTAGTCCATCCCTCCTGATTGGTTAGTCCTCATCCAATCAGGTTTGTTTACTCTCCCACTTTGTTTACAATCGAATTCCAGTTCTTACTTAGAGTTAGACCTTCAACTTTGTTAAAATTCTTTTCCTCTAGTTATATTTCAATGGCTTCCTTCACCAGGTGATCCCAAAGCCTTTTGGCACAGCACGGTATTTTGTCAAAGTCGATCCAATGGCCTTTGTGAATGGAGGCATGGTGGTGGCTGTTATTGTTGAAGTATAGGTCCGTGTGAGTGGGTTTCCGATAGACGCCTTGTCCGAGGCTACAGCCGGTTTTTGTCATATTGGAACATCCAGGAACAGGAGGCAACCATTTTTCTCCATCTCCATGGTAAATTGAATGTTTGGATGTATACTGCTCAGATGGTCGTGGAACTGTTGCAGTGCCTGAAGTCCATGAGGTCATGCTACGAGGGTGCCATTGAAGTATCTGAAGGAGCAATTGGACTGCCAGCACACATTGCAGGACACTTCTGCCTCAGGCACCAGTACCCCCAAGACTTTACAGGTTCCCAAAAATGCACAAGGAAGGATCCCCGAGGCCTACCGTCAGTGGGACAGACTCCCTGACTTACTACCTCGCTGGGCATTTAACAACCAAGCTGCTTCCCTTTGCTGGCGGCACATCACAAATTCAACCGACTTTGTTAAAACAAAAACATCTATCTGAACCAGGAAGGCGTAGTGGTCAGTTTTGATGTGGTGTCCCTGTCCTGTTCACAAGAGTGCCCATTAACAACAGCTTGGTCCTCCTGCGGTCAAGGTTTGATAAGAGTACCATTGACCTTTTTGAACACCCTTACATCAACATATTTCCTCTATAAGGGGAGCTACTATGAACAAATGGACAGAGTGGCTGTGGGATCGCCCTTGTCACTTGAAATTGCTAATTTCTACATGGAGGATTTTGAGGAGAAGGCTCTGAGTTCATCACCCTTACGCCCCAAACGCTTCTTCAGATACGTTGATGATACCTCCTTAATGTGGCCTCATGGACTTCAGGTATTCCTACAATTTCACGACAATCTGAACAGTATACATGCAAACATTGAATTTACAATGGAGATGGAGAAGAACGGTTGCCTGCCGTTCCTGGACATTCTAATATGGTGAACACCAGACGGTAGCCTCAGACATGGTGTCTATCAGAAACCCACTCACACAGACTGATACCTCAACAATAGCAGCCACCATCACACCTCCCAATGTACAGTGGTTCTTTCTACTTTGATTAACCGTGCAAAAGCTATTTCAAACTTGGAGAGTCTCCCTGAGGAATTAAGACGTTTACGCACAACATTCTTACAGAACAGCTACAATTTAAAGCAAATCAATCGCTCCCTTCAAAGGGCTGATGGAAAAGCCAGGAAACCTAACAACAAGGAGGGATCTGTCACTGCCACCTGTCTTCCCTATATTTCCACAGTTCCTGAAAGGATCACCAGGTTTCTGAAGAAATACTGGATTAATACCATCCACAAATCTGTAAGGAAGCTCATATCACAGCTTATGTGGGTCAAAGATGACCTGTGACTCAGGTTGAATGGCAATTCCCCGTGAATGTGCTGGAGCTGGAAAGCACAAAATTGGATAAGTCACCAGGACCGGACGAGATGTACCCCAGGCTACTGTGGGAGGTGAGGGAGGAGATTGCTGAGCCTCTGGCGATGATCTTTGCATCATCAATGGGGATGGAAGAGGTTCCAGAGGATTGGAGGGTCGCGGATGTTGTTCCCTTATTCAAGAAAGGGAGTAGAAATAGTCCAGGAAATTACAGACAAGTGAGTCTTACTTCAGTGGTTGGTAAGTGGATGAAAAAGATCCTGAGAGGCAGGATTTATGAATGTTTGGAGAGGCATAATATGATTAGGAGTAGTCAGCATGGCTTTATCAAAGGCAGGTCGTGCCTTATGAGCCTGATTGAATTTTTTGAGGGTGTGACTAAACACATTGATGAAGTAGAGCAGTAGATGTAGTGTATATGGATTTCAGCAAGGCATTTGATAAGGAACCCCATGCAAGGCTTATTGAGAAAGTAAGGAGGCATGGGATCCAAGGGGACATTGCCTTGTGGATCCAGAATTGGCTTGTTCACAGAAGGCAAAGAGTGGTTGTAGATGAGTCATATTCTGCATGGAGGTCAGTGAAAAGTAGTGTGCCTCAAGGATCTGTTCTGGGACCCCTACTCTTCGTGATTTTTATAAATGACCTGGATGAGGAAGTGGAGGGCTGATGACACAAAGGTTGGGGGTGGTGTGGATAGTGTGGAGGGCTGTCAGAGGTTATAGCAGGACATTGATAGGATGTAAAACTGGACTGAGAAGCGGCAGATGGAGTACAACCCAGATAAGTGTGAGGTGGTTCATTTTGGTAGGTCAAATATGATGGCAGGATGTAGTATTACAGGTGTCCCCCGCTTTACAAATGTTCATTTTACGCCACTTTGCTTTTACGAAAGACCTACATTAGTAACCTGTTTTCCCATTACAAAGAGGATTTTCGCTTTTATGAAAATTTTTCCCATATAAATTAATGGTTCTTTGCTTTATGGCATTTCGGCTTAAGAAAGGTTTCAAAGGAACACTTTACCTCTGTAAAGGCGGGGGGACACCTGTAATAGTAAAGACTCTTGGCAGTGTGGAGGATCAGAGAGATCTTGGGGTCTGAGTCCATAGGACACTCAAAGCAGCTCTGTGGTTAAGAAGGCATATGGTGCATTGGCTTTCATCAATCGTGGGATTGAGTTTAGAAGCCGAGAGGTAATGTTACAGCTATATAGGAACCTGATCAGACCCCATGGAGTACTGTGCTCGGTTCTGGTCGCCTCACTACAGGAAGGATGTGGCAACCATAGAAAGGTTACAGAGGAGATTTACAAGGATGTTGCCTGGATTGGGGAGCATGCCTTATGAGAATTTCCATTGGTAGGTGAGACTAGAACTAGGCAACATTGGCTCAAGATTCAGGGGAGATTTAGGATGGAGATGAGGAGAAACTGTTTTTCCCAGAGAGCGGTGAATCTGTGGAATTCTCTGCCCAGGGAAGCAGTTGAGGCTTCTTCACTAAATATATTTAAGATACAGTTAGATAGATTTTTACATAGTAGGGAAATTAAGGGTTATTGGGAAAAGGCAGATAGATGGAGCTGAGTTTATGGACAGATCGGCCATGATCTTATTGAATGATGGAGCAGGCTCGATGGACCAGATGGCCTACTCCTGGTCCTATTTCTTACGTTTTTATGTTCTTATGCAAAAGAATTTTAACAAAAAAAAGGTCTTGCTCTAATAAGAACTGGAATTTGACTATGAACAAGGTGAGAGAGTGGAAATCTGTTTGAATGAGGACTAACCAATCAGGAGGGATGGACTACAGGGGTGTAAATACCAGCTGACTTGATATGCCCAGGCATCATCCCTGAAGAAGATCGCAGAGTTTGTCATTGAAACATCTGTTATAATCGATACCTGTACTCGGATGGAAGTCGGGGAAGAGTTTATTTGTCATATATGCTGGGAAAGCACTAGATCCTTTTTCATGGTGGAAATGTTCCAGGGTTTTTAGGTGTGTGGTGAACTACATATACCTGCTCCTGTGGCTCCTCTCACGGACCCCGGTATAAAGGCGATTGGAGACTGAGCCCGACCTCAGTCTCCAGGATGTCGTGTGGTGGTCAATTGCTGCTTGTTCTTTCTTCCAGCCAATAAAAGCCGATATCTTGCCTCACGTCATCCGAGAGTTATTGATGGTGCATCAAGGTGCCTACTGTAGGTGCTCTGTGATTCAGTTCCATACAGTAATGTAGGAAGGACGATTGATCTATAGAGCAAAGGGTTTGTTTGGATCTTTAGGTCACACTTCAAAGTCTCTTTCCTTAGCCTTGCATGGGCTCCACTTAGGCAATGGTCGACCTCTGAGTCGATGTCTGCTTTTGAGGAGAGAATGCTGCCAAAGCAGGGAAAGTAGTTTATATTTTCAACGGCGGTATCATCTTTTCTGAAAAACGTTTCCAAGGTTTGTCACAATGATACATAAATCAAGAAGGAAGCACACTGAGTAATTTTTAAAAGCAAGGAGTCCCTTCATTTTTACTTGGCAGACCCTTCTGATTGATTTTAGTTTCCAAATCAACAATATCAACTATGGTAAGTAGGTAGGCCTCCATTAGTCTTGATAGACCATGGATTTGCACCTTGGAAAGTTTCAACTATGATAGTGTTGGAGATGGGAAAACTGAGTCTCTAGGATGGATTAGAGAAGCTCCAAGCAGACACTACTGCTTCGGCTCTGTGTAAACTGCATTAAAAAAGTAACCTGCAGATTACCTGCTATCAGTGACGGTTTCCCAATAAATGTGTCTGAAATAGTAGACACAACCTAGTGTTGAAAAGGGTAATTGTACGGGCATTAAACAAATGGATAGAAATTTTACAGTACTCGGGCAATGGACTGAAATCATTCCACAGTTGTTGCAATTGATCAGCTTTTATCTGAGCAGATTGAATCAAGCTGGGTCAAGCAGCAGAAGTCTGAATTACATTGAGGGAAGAAATGCTGGCCAAACACACAGTGAAATGAAACTAATTGCAGGAGCTCTGTTTGATGTCATTGTTTGGAGAGTGGCCATGAATCAATTCTAAGCAAATACACAGTATTTGTGAAACTGAAGGGCAAGCAATCAAAAACACCTTTGCACCTTTGCACAAGCTGAAACCTTGTAGAATGTGCATGTAGAAAAAGTCAAATTGTTTTCTGATATTTATCAACGGTACCAGATTAGATCTCAGGTAAACATATGGGGTTGGGTACTGCTGCAGGTAAGTTACAATGGATATGGCTCCATCCACACTACACCAGATAAATACGTAACTAAGATTTTACTCTTCGTTTTTACCCTCTGTCCACACTAAAGCGGCGTTTTGCTCCCCCAAAACCGGAGCTTTTCAGAAATGCATGTCTACATCATGGCATAACTGGAGAGTCACGGACACTCAGAATCAATCTGTCTGCTTTACAATCACAATTGGAATACTATCAATTCTACTTAAAGCTCAGAACATAGAACAGCACAGCACAGTACAGACTCTTTGGCTCATTGTGTTGTGCCAACCTTTTAACAGACAGACAGACATCCTTTATTGATCCCGAGGGAAATTAGGTTTCGTTACAGTCGCACCAACCAAGAATAGTGAAGAAATATAGCAATATAAAACCATAAATAATTAAATAATAATAAGTAAATAATGCCAAGTGGAAATAAGTCCAGGACCAGCCTATTGGCTCAGGGTGTCTGACACTCCGAGGGAGGAGTTGTAAAGTTTGATGGCCACAGGCAGGAATGACTTCCTAAGACGCTCAGTGTTACATCTCGATGGAATGAGACTCTGGCTGAACGTACTCCTGTGCCTAACCAGTACATTATGGAGTGGATGGGAGACATTGTCCAAGATGGCATGCAACTTGGACAGCATCCTCTTTTCAGACACCACCGTCAGAGAGTCCAGTTCCACCCCCACAACATCACTGGCCTACTCTATGTTCAAAATCTCATCCTTAATTCCTACATAGTCCCCAACTCTCTATCTTTCTTTTATCCATCCATCTGCCTTTCTAAGAGTCTCTTAAATGCCCATAATGCATTTTTCACTTCTCACCACCCCTGGCAGTGAATTCCAGACACTTGTCATTGTAGATACAAAAACCCACCTCAGACATCACCCTTAAATTTTCCTCCACTCACCTTAAACGAATGTCCCCCTGGCACTGGCTATTGTTGCCCTGGGATAAAGGCTGTCTTATGCCTCTCATAATCTTATACACCTCTATAAAATCACCTCTCATCCCCCTCTGCTTCAAAGAGAAATGCCCTTTCCCACTCAACCCTTACACATACGACATGATCTCCAGTCCAGGCAACATCTCCAAAGGTTCAAAGGTCCAATTTAATGTCAGAGAAATGTATAGAATATACATCCTGAAATGCTTTTTCTTCCCAAACATCCATGAAAACAGAGGAGTGCCCTAAATAATGAGTGACAGTTAAATGTTAGGACCTCAAATTCTCCCCAGCTCCCCTCCCTCCCGTAGGTAAGCGGCAGCAAGCAAAGATCCCCCTCCCCCCACCGGCAAAAAAAAGCATCGGCACTGGCCACTGAGCATCAAGTGTGAGCAAAGCAACAGCAAAGGCACAGACTTGCACTTACCCCAAAGACTTTGTGTTTCACCCGCCATTCGACATACCACAGGCTCTCTCTCCCTAATAAGTGAGAAGGAGGTGTCCCCGTTTTTAACCCAGCAAATGGGGAGACATATAAACAACTCACTGGTTTACAATGTTAAAAGTCCATTACGTTGCTTTTTCCGAGCTCTGTTCCCAAAGATCTCAAAGATCCCGGGTCTTTAGGCACACAGCAAATGATTTTTTGACCCCCGATGACACACGGGTCTCCTGCTGTGACACTGACCCTCGATCCGCCCGTCTCCAGAGCCCCGAGATCCTAGGCTTCCTAATCCAAGCTGGACTCTTAGGCCGAGCCATTGGCATGCCGAACAATGGCCAGTTATGAAGGTCCTATTCCTGCAGAGAACTGAAGTCAGCGTGTAACTGCAGGTCAGGGTCTTCAAAAGAACCCGGAAAGGGAAAAACAGAGATAGTAAAGATGGAAATAGAGCTGTTTCCGAAGATGCAAACAAAAGAACTGCTGTTTAGCGCCATCTTGACTTCGCTCCGCCTCTCCGTAAATCTCCTCTGTACCATCTCTAAAGCTTCCACGTCCTTCATATAATGAGGCAACCAGAACTGAACACAATACTTAAAGTGTAGTTTAACCAGAGGTTTAAAGAGCTACAGCATTAACACTTAACTCAACTTAATTCATTGGAGAGTAGAAGGTTGAGGGGGGATTTGATCGAGGTATTTAAAATTTTGAGAGGGATAGATAGAGTTGACGTGAATAGGCTGTTTCCATTGAGAGTAGGGGAGATTCAAACTAGAGGACATGATTTGAGAGTTAGGGGGCAGAAGTTTAAGGGAAACACGAGGGGGTATTTCTTTACAGAGAGTGATAGCTGTGTGGAATGAGCTTCCTGTAGAAGTAGTAGAGGCCAGTTCAGTTGTGTCATTTAAGGTAAAATTGGATAGGTATATGGACAGGAAAGGAGTGGAGGGTTATGGGCTGAGTGCGGGTAGGTGGGACTAGGTGAGATTAAGAGTTCGGCACGGACTAGGAGGGCCGAGATGGCCTGTTTCCGTGCTGTGATTGTTATATGGTTATATGGTTAACTTCAAGTGGAGGGACTGAGGTGTCAATCAGAATCAGTAAACAAGCTTTTGAGAATCAAATTCATTTTTATACATTTTTGGTAGGTGAACATCTCTGTCAATTGTGGTGGGGAGCTAGTTTCTCAGAACTCCTTCAGTCCGTCCCACCTCCAGGATTTAGATCCAGCAATAATGAAATGGCAGCATGTTTCCAAGACGGGGTGCAGCACGACCTGGAGGGGACGCATAGATGGCACTTACACACCTGTACCTGTTGTTGGTGGCAGATTGGGGAGCTGCTGCAGGCTTAGCCTGGGTGAATGCAGTTCGTGGGTGGCACACGGGGCAAACATTATATGATGAAGAGGGTGTGAGGGGGAAGTGAATGAAGTGCCAGTCAGAGAGACTTGATGGAATTGCAGCTGGAGAATATTCCATTGCACGTCTAATGTGTGTCTTGTAGACGATGGTAGTAGGAGGTGACCATGCCACCAACAACCCAGACTCTGACCTGCTTTGAATCCACCACATTTCTGTGACTTGTCCAGCTGAGCTTCTGGTCAATGAAGATGCACAGGAGCTTTATGTAATGTATGAATCTATTTCTTTTCAAGCAACGATCCCCCACCCCACCCCTTAGCGCTATCTACTGATCCGTTGTCTACTCATGCACATTGCTCTCACTGTAATGAGAATGCCTCAGTTAAAGCCATCTCCTATGTGCATGCTTTTATTTAATATATGTAGCTGTACAGAGACTCAACAGTTTATACTGGGGCTTTTAATGGCAACTGAATGTCAGCTGACTAGAACATCTCTGATAGTTGGAGAGTCATTACCCGTTATTGTCTGTTGTGTTCTCCTTGTGCACAAAGAAAATGAGTGCAGGCTTTCAGAGTCCAATTAATCAAAGACGACAGTTACTCAGAGATTCCACTGAGATGGCTAACCTTTGACCTTGTTATAAGGGAGAACAGAATTCAACCACAGCCCTAAATCCTGCTGCTGGTACACAAACTTTCTCCTCTGTGGAGTAGTCAAGTTACAGCAGAGCCACAGTTGCCGACATAGGAAAGTTACAGCGTTAAAAATGGGGTGCCCTGGGCTGGGCCGGATCCCACAGGGGCACAGGAAGAAGTTGCCATGGTCTGGGTTGGACCCTGCGGGAGCACGTTAAATGAGAAAGGAGGGTTGCGCCAGCCCGAGTCGGATCCTGCGGGAGCAGAGAAAATAAAGAGGTCGTCCCAGTCCTGGTCAGCTCCTGCAGGAGCACAGTAAGCATGTGGTTTAAAAAAAAGGAATTCCAAAATGCATGTTTTGTGCATGAATAGTAAGTGTGAGAGTCTCCTGTCCCGAACCTCTAAAGGGACTCCGATAGTATACCTGTTTGTACGTTCGGTATGTTGAGAAATACGTTACATGGGTGGAATGGACTTACAGTCACAACGGCCTCTCTGGGTTCAAAGAAAGGTGCCATTATTCATCCTTAATGTCATTATTACACTGCTGGATATTAAGAACATCAGGTACGGCAAGTCTTCCCCGTCATGAGCTGGGAGCTGGACTCGTTGCGGACAGTGTTGCATCCTGCATCAGCCACCCTGCGAGGGCTGTGCTCGAGGTGACGTGCAGTCCAACAAACGGATCATATTGCAATCACAAAACCCTGTTGGACGTTGGTAATGCAGAACGCTGCAAGTCCGATTCATTGGGAAGACCGGCGGCTGGGTAGCTGTGTGGCCTTGGCTGTCACGCGGACCAGGCCCTCGTGCTTGGGGGTGTCCTGTTGCAGCCACCAGGGACAGAGTGGCTGGAACTGGCAAGTGCTGCTGGATTCTGTGCGGGGCTGAGGGTGAGCCCCACTGTCAGTGCTGCCCTCCAGTGTTCGCTTGGTTGAGTTCATCTGTGGCTGCACCTGTGCAAGATGAAGAACTGCTGTGGGTTTGTCCTCGCAGAAACATGGCTGCAGGACAACATCCATAATTATATGTGCTGTGTGTGACTGGTGGGACTGTCTTTTGTACCTTGGCCCTGGAGGAACGCTGTTTTGTTTAGCTGTATTCATGGGTTTGGTTGAATGCCAATTAAACTTGAAATTGACCAAGTGTCTGCAGATGTTGTTAGAGAAATGAAGAGGTGAGAAGCCTGCAGAACAGCTTGTGTTCATTCAATGAAAAAAGCAGTTGGATGAGTCTTGTAGAAAGAGCAGAGAAAATGAACGTAAGTTAATCATTCATTATATGCCATGTTGTATGATGTGGACGATCATGGTCTTTCCATGACCACGATTGTTCTTGACAAATTTTTCTACAGAAGTGGCTTGCCATTGCCTTCTTCTGGGCAGTGTATTTACAAGACGGGTGACCCCAGACAGTGTCAATACTCTTCAGAGTTTGTCTGCCAGGCATCATAACCAGGATTTGTGCTCTGCACCACCTGCTCAGACAAACTTCCGCCACCTGATCTCATGGTTTCACGTGACCCTGATCGGGGGCTAAGCGGGGGCTGCACCTTGCCCAAGGGTGACCTGCAGACTAGCAGGAGGAAGGTGCGCCCTGCACCTCCTTTGGTGGAGATGTATCTCCAACCTGCCACCTCAACAAAAAGTTAAATGAGCAAAAGAAACAGGAAGAACAGGCAAAGTATAATTGTGCATACGTCGATTCTGCCTGATCTGCTGAGTTCTGCCAGCATTTTGTGTGTGTTGCTCTGGATTTCCAGCATCTGTGTTTATAATTCAGGTTGAGTACCCCTTATCCAAAATGCTTGGGGCCAGAAGCTTTTCGGATTTCAGATTTTGGAAAATAAAATGTGATAGCTTGGGGTCACCATCATTTCTAACTCTGTATTTTTGTAAGCTGTCTTTGTCTTAAGCTTGTTCATCACACATATGTACTAACAGTAAGAATTATTACATACTATTAATATAATGAAAATATCATGTGTGGGGGCTAAAAAAGGCAGCACAACAGCATTGGGAGAATGAATACCTGAATCAGCTTTGAACAACAAACAATGCCAGGCCTTCAGTCTCCACCTACAATGCCATGTTTTAATTAACTGGTTACAGTACACTGTGCTTTTTTAACTTTTTTGAAGGTTTTATGTAAGATAAAACAATCAGCATTGCAGACTTGTTCTGATGCTAGATTTTTATTAGCGATGATCTTCGTAAACTCATCAGAGTCTCCCTGCTGCTTTGTGATCAGCAGATGCTTTATCTTTAAGTTTTTTAAATCTATAAAATTTTAATGCCGTATCTTTTCATAAATTGCAGCAACCAGCCTGCTGAATATTCAGTGATCTTCAATTTTCAGTTTGTAGTGATAGATCTTTGCTTGTTTCATGATCAGCATACTATTAAGAAACATATGTTTAGTCTGATGCTGATGAATCCATTCTTTCAATACACATTCAGGATCTTCATTTTTCACTTTATGCAGTTTTTCTACTTTTCATCAGCTTCTGTTCATTACATATGTGAGGTCACTTCCCACAACTTCCTGTAGTGTGCAGAGGTTTGCATTTCCCAGTGCCTTGTGGAATTTTCCATTTGTGACATCATGTCAGTGCTCAAACAAAAATTAGTGATTTTGCAGGTTTTCAGATTTTGGAATTTCGGAAAAGGGGCACTCAGTGTTTGAAAAGTAACAAGATACTGGAGTCTGAGGATGAACTAGGTGATATTGGAGTATAAAAGTTGAGACTGTTTGCTGTGTAACCAAAACTATGTAGTCAGCTTTGAAACTTGCTATTTGCTGTGCATGTACCCAATTTAGTAGGAGAATGAAATCTTAAGAATGTAGAAGGCAATGGTGTGTTAATAAGAGGAAGCTAAGAGATGTAAATTATGTAGTCTGAGTTTGCTCTTTGCTATGCATGTACCCAATTTAGTAGGAGAATGAAATCTTAAGAATGTAGAATGTGTGTTAATGAGAGGTAGCTGAGAGATGTAGATTAGAACATGATTAAGTCAATGGGTAGAAACAATAGTGGCGGATGTACTTGTGATACGCAACTATAGACCGATTGGATATGCTAATACAACTAAACCAGGAGATTGCTATAAAACATGCTATGTCCAAGGATCGGTGGGCAATCAGTGACTAGTAGCTCAATGACTGTCTCAGCTTTGATTTGCAAATTAAAGTTTTTCTTGAAGAATCTTCTGTGTCTCCTGGTCATTTGTGAGGCACGAGAAACCACGACAAAATTGGCAACCGTGACAGGACGGGGAAGAGACCCACGGAAAGGAAACGGCAGATTGAGGACGCTTCCCAGTCCTCTAGGGACCCCCACAAGGCTAACAGAATTAAGGGTGCACCCAAACAAAAGGTAAGCGCTTTTTGCAACAATTTGGACTAAGAATTCTGTTGGTTTTGGGGAGGTCTTGGAGTCTCAGAAGTGTGGAACCACTGCCGAAGTGTCTCTCCGGTCCAAAGAATCTGGCAGAATTGGGGGTTAACAGGAGGCTCAGAGGATTGATCAAGAACACTGCAGTGAGGGTAAGTACAAATAAGTTAATAAGAAGTTAAGTTAAGAAAAATTCCACATGGTGTTGGTAAATCCCTGTGGTTACCACTTCGTATAAAATGAAGGTCTGAATGGGCAGGGAAAGGGAAAATAGAGAAAATCCTCGTGGATACCTGTAGAAGCTTCCTGTAGCTTCCTGTAGAAGTAGTAGAGGCCAGTTCAGTTGTGTCATTTAAGGTAAAATTGGATAGGTATATGGACAGGAAAGGAGTGGAGGGTTATGGGCTGAGTGCGGGTAGGTGGGACTAGGTGAGATTAAGAGTTTGGCACGGACTAAGAGGGCCGAAATGGCCTGTTTCCGTGCTGTGATTGTCATATGGTTATATGGTTATACCGCCTTAAGAGATAAGGGTCTGAATAGACAAGGTGCAAAGAACAAGTTCTGTGGGTACCGCTCTGAATAGAGGTCTGTATGGGCAGAACAGAATAGGAAACAAGGACAGTCCAATATATAGTTTAAAGCGCTGGTAGATAGACGATAGACTAGGCATAGAATTAGAGTAAATAATATTATCCAGTAAACGAACTGTGAATCTCTGAAATACCTTAAAGGGAACAACATGACAGCTAAAGGAATGGCAGTAGAGATTCTGAGCAAAAAAATCCCGGTAAATAAATATGAGATCACAAAAACTTCAGAAAAATGGGAAAAGAGAACCAAAAACCTGGTCACAAAATGGCCAAGAGAAGGAACGTTTGATGTAAGCTTGTGTGAAGAAATGGAGGCACTAATTAAAAATTACAAACCAAAAGATAAATCTAAGAAAAGAGGGCAAAAAAGAGAATGAGAAATGGAAGTGCTAAAACTCTTCAGAACGGAGGGAGAGAGGCTGAGGAGGACAGGTAGAATACTGATTACAAGCGAGGAAGACACTAAGGTGCTGGAGAAACAGCCTGTTAGAGAGAGAGGAAGGTACAGTGAGAAGCTGGCTTCAGCTCCGTACCCGGATGTGAAAGAAACAGAAAAGCCCCCTCCCTATAATGAGGAAGGAACCCCTAAGCAATGCCCCCTGCTGACGGGGACAGTAAACATGCAGGGAGAAGTACAAGTTTGGGATAATGAGGAGGAAAAAAGACAATACGAGAAGGAAAAAGCAGCGATATGGAAGGAGATACAGGCAGAAAGGATAAAAGTGGAACAGGCAAAGAGAGAAATGGAAGAAGAGATTGAACAGATGAAATACTTGAGAGAGGTAAAGGAGTATGAGGAGTATCGGTTATACCATAGAAATAAACAGACTAGAAAAGAAAGTGGCTCATCAGGGCAGGAAGAGATGAGGCATTCAAGAGGAAGTGGAAAAAAGATAGGAGATGAGAGTCTTGGAGAAACACAAGAGAGAAGGGGATCAAGCACGAGTAAGGATCATGAGGAGTCCCTGCCACAGGTGTACAGACACAGACAGGAAGAAAGAGAAGGTGACTCATTGGAGGGGCAAGAGTTAAGTGGAGAGACAGAGGATGCGAGAATTTGTGGAGAAGAGGTAGGAGGCAGAAGCCTAGAAGAGCAGAAGGAGGCGGTAGGGGAGTGACTGGCGGAAGTAGAGAGAGAGAGAGCTAGATAAGTTACTGAAAGGAGATTGCCAGAAGAGATGTGAAAAATACTCCAGGGGCCAACCAAGTATTGAATCAAGACAGAAAGGAAGGACTCCACAGAGAGACCAAGGGAAGAAGAGGACCCAGGAGAAATTTGTGTGGGAGGCAGTAAAGACATACCCTGAGACAGATGGGGAGTCAGGCGAGGAGGAGAGCCAGGGCAGGTGGGAAGAAGGAGGAAGAATGAAGCCATTGTTAGTAAAAGGATCAGGACAAGTGCAGTATATCCCTTGGGGATCCCAGGACCTAGAAGAGCTGAAAAACACTCTGCCCAATCTACATGAAGGAGCAGGGAAATGGATTAGAGCCTTTGAAGAAGAAACGGCGGGACGATTATTGACTATGGGAGATTTAAAGGCACTGTTGATAAGGTTGATGGGAACCTCCAAATTTAACGAACTAATGGAAATGGCTGACATAGTAAACTCGAACGACCCGAGAACTGATGGAGACGGATTTGACAGAGTGAGGCAGAGGGTATGGCAGGCCCTCAGGAACCTTTATCCACCCAAAGTGGACCCCAAAGCCTTAAAGGGGGATCCACTGGGAGACACTGAAAACCCAGCAGCCTACGTAGAAAACCAGTTGAAAAGGTGGAGACTGGAGACTAAACAAGAGGTGGAAAATAGCTTATTTATCACCACACTGTTCCGACATAGCATTTTGGATGCAATGCCCCCGCAAGTAAAATCCAAACTGGAGGAAGTGGTTGGGCTGACGTCAATGACCCCACAAGAATTTAGAGACCACATAGTCCATGCAGTTGAGAAATACCGGAAAGACAAACGGTTGGCTCAGCAGCAAGAAGAGGTGCAAAGGAAGTTAATACAAATGCAGCTCGAAGAACTCAAAAAGAAGGAAAAAGAGAAAAGCAAAAAGATGCTGCCAGCAACCACCGGTCCGAGTACAGCCATTGAACTGGATGAAGCACCACTATATGGAGGAACCGATCATACTGTTAAGACAAGGGCCGGAAAACCCCATGCCAATAATCAACGTCTTCGGAGGAGCATTCCCACAAATGCCCTATCAGGAACAGACTAAATTCAAACAGCCCAGACAGGACTGGAAGTCCCAAGGAAGGGGACAGAGGAGCTATGGGCAGAGGGGACCAGTGAGGAAACAGGGGGAAAGAGAGATAGAGAGATTGTGCTGGGGATGTAATCAGCCAGGTCACATGAGAAGAGATTGTCCGTTTACACCATGGCCTGTCACACACCAGCAGGAACTGATAAGAAGGGAACTAAAGTTTAGCCAAGGACCAGCCCCCACAGGCCCAAGTGGAGCTGTGAACTCCTATGCGAGGTATTAGGGGTGCCCCGAGAACTCGAGTGGGAAGGGACATTACCCAATGATAACAAGGGAGGCAGACGAGGACCCCATTGTTCAGGTTATGTTAGAAGGGCAACTGACACCAATGATGATAGATACTGGAGCCACGTACACTTGTGTACAGCCACAGTATGCCCTTCACCTTCCCATGTCAGGAAAGTTTATTAAGACGGTAGGGTTCTCGGGGAAAACACAGTTGACACAGTGCACGGCTCCAGTGCAGTTGAGAATGGGAAATAAAGGAATTGTTTTGCCGGTGCTAGTACTTAAAGGAATTCTGATTAATTTGTTAGGCAGAGATGCCTTATTGAAACTGGAATTAAGATTAGAATGCACCAGAAATGGGCTGAGTGTGGAAAGAGCAGGGGCTCAATTGATAGTGCGAGAAGACAAGAAGGCTAATGTCTTTTGGATAGGAGACATCGCAGATCAGATTCAGGAAACCTGGGAAAAATGGAAAAAGGGCGTGCAGGTTATATTACCCAGGGCTGTAATGCCCAAATCTGAGCTACATTTTACAGTGATTTTTGACGAGATTCAGAACAGGGAGTTAGAGGAGAGATGGCACCTGGAGGCATGTAGCCAACAGCACCTGGAAGGGGAGGCTGTGATAATTGAAAAGCAAGGGGCAGCTTTACAAGTTAAGTGGAACACCTTTTTAGAAAAATGATACAGGATACCGGAGGCTGTGCCCCATGTAACATTGTTGGTTAACATGGGATATCAGTCTAAAGACTCAGGACTCTTAGTTAAGAGTGCTGAAACCGTAACAGTGTGGAGGAAAATCATGCCAGAGGTGTGGATATCAGAAGACAACAATTGCATTTGTTACGTATTCGTGATACATGACAGTGGAGCCCTTGTCATGTGACTGGGGTTGAAGCTGTACTGGACTTGAGGTGATGGTCTTGTGATGGTGGAATGACATCATTTTCCCGCCAGTAGAGATCATGTGACGGGTTTTTTTTACAGGTTATAAAAGGTAGACCCCACCCTGTGAGGAGGGGCAGTTCGTGGCTGGATTTGCCAAGTTGACTTCATGCCACTCCGTGTTTGAAGTGATGACGCAGTTTAGTTGAAGGATGAAGTTTTTATTTAATGCCTAAAGTTTAAAAGGTTAATGCCAACAGGTTCTTTATGATTCT
Organism: Hypanus sabinus; assembly: GCF_030144855.1. Classification (NCBI taxonomy): domain Eukaryota; kingdom Metazoa; phylum Chordata; class Chondrichthyes; order Myliobatiformes; family Dasyatidae; genus Hypanus; species Hypanus sabinus. The sequence goes on from NC_082720.1 coordinate 19,728,967, forward strand.
GTTAGTTCGAGGGAATTAGAGGAGAGTGAAGATTCAAGGTTGGAAGTTAAAGATCGAGGAGAATCGCTTTCTAAGGTGAAACGGGGGCGACCTTTGTTTGATCCTTATTTGGAAGGATTTCGTTGACTATCTTCGTGTTAATCCCTGGGTTTACCAGAAAGGATTGAGGATAGTGAGGAAGGAAAGGTCAGTGCCTTTAAGCCGTTCTGTTTCGTAAATTCTTCGTGGGAATTTCGACGTCGGGGATCGAAGCAAGCGACGTGAAAGAGAATTTAAATCGTCCTGTAAAGTCTCTCCTTTTAAATGGTCTGTGAGCATATAGAACTTTTGGCAATATCACTTTAAAGAACTGTTTTGGAATACCACTTTAAAGAACTGTTTTGGAATATCACTTTACAAACTGTTTGAACAGCCGTTCAGCAGCTGTTTCCGGTTACGGTAGTGTTTGTTTACTTTTGGGGGGTTTGTTTTCTGTGTTTAATAAACGTGTTGTTTGTTATAAGAAACCCTTGCCAAACTCATATATTTATTGTTGCCTGAATACGTAACACATTAAAATAATGGTAAGTGTAGATATGGTAGGGACAGTGAGAGAGGTCGAAATAACTCCCCAACCACACATGCCATTGCTTGTGTAACTCCCTGGGTCGCCTCAGGCTCGCTCAGCTCGTTCTCGTCTAGGGGGAGCAGCCTTCGGCCCCGCCAAACTGGGTAATCAGCTGGTGTGGATGCTGTGTGATGTCCCCGCCTCGCCCAGAACCAGACAGTACACCATATGCGATTAAATGAGTACAATTTATAAAGGTTACTATAACTAAGTGATTAATAACGATACAGTATATATGAAGAGAAAATTAAAGAAAAGGCGCCAAACTTATCAAAGTCCAAACCACTTCGTGCACAACCGTTGGAGCTCAATTACTGAAGTCTTCTGGCCACCATTCGATCCCCTCCGAACTCCTCGACTCGCAGCTCAGGACCCTCCGAACTCCTCGACTCTCCAAACAGCTCAGGACCCTCCGAGTGGTCAACCAAGCACATCTAGCTTCATCCCCCCCCCCTCGGAGAATCTCCCGGCCTCGGACCCCCCTTTGGGGTCCAATCCTCGCCCAGCTTAGAGCATTGCGTCCTCTCTCTCGACCCCCTCGCGCCAATCTGCCCAAAAGCCCGTCAACAAAAGCTTACAGACTCAGAAGAAAGAACATTAATCCCCATTTGGTTTACAAAGGAATACCATTCTCGTTATCAGTAAATTAGCATTCCTGCTAGTTAACAAAAGGAAACCCTTTCCCAACAGTAACAAAGAAAAAAAAGAAACCCCCTTTACACTTGGGAAAGGAAAGAGGCCAGCAGAAAGATAGAAGGTCAGATGAGTTGCCATCTATTCTGTGGTCACGGACGTAGGGAAAATAAAAACAGCTAGTCCGGTGGAAATAAGGCTGAAAAGGGGAGCAATTCCACCCAGGAGACCACAATACCCTCTAAGACCAGAAGCAGAAGAGGGAATAGCATCGACAGTGCAGGGGTTGCTTGAAATAGGAGTGCTTAAAAGAACAACCAGTCCATGTAATACCCCGTTGCTGCCGGTCTTAAAAGCAGATAAATCTAAGTGGAGATTGGTGCATGATTTGCGAGCGGTAAATGATGTGGTAGAGGACTGGCCAGCGGTAGTCCCCAACCCACACACGCTTTTGACTAATGTTCCACCAGAAGCAAGTTACTTTTCAGTGATTGATTTGTGTTCGGCTTCCTTCAGCATTCCTCTAGCCGACCAGTGTCAGTATCTGTTTGCATTTACTTACAGATGTGCTCAGTATACCTATGCCAGAATGCCGCAAGGGTTTAAACATTCACCGCATGTTTTTAACCTAGAGGGTGTACCATTGGAAAGTACATTGTTACAGTATGTGGATGACCTGTTGATTTGCTCCCACAGCGAGGAACAGTGTGAGCAGGACACTATATCTCTGTTGGAGAAGCTGGCGCACGGAGGACATAAAGTATCCAAAAAGAAACTGCAATTTTGCAAGCAGCAAGTGGAATACTTAGGCAGGGTAATATCGATAGCACCAGATCAGATTGAGGCAATAACTAAGGCCCCCAAACCCCAGACTGTAGGGCAGATGATGACGTTTTTGGGAATGGCAGGGTACAGCTCAGATTGGATAGGAGAATATGCTGAGATTGTGGCACTTTTGAGAAAGATAATGAAAGAAGCAGGACATACAAATTTGAAGAACGGCTCACAGTGGAATGGAGAGGCGGAGACAGCTTTCAATACTATTAAGCAGGAATTGCAGTCAGCACCAGCATTAGCTTTGCCTGACTACAAGAAGGTTTTTCATTTGTATGTATCCAACTGACAGGAGGGTTATGTCACAGCGGTTCTAACACAAGAGACAGGCACAGGAAAAGCAAAGCAGCCGATAGCATTCTACAGTACGAGCCTAGATGAGGTGGTTCAGGGATATTCACCCTGTTATCAGGGATTGGCGGCGCTGTACTATGCATATGGAAAGGCATCATCTGTAACCCTGGGCTATCCTGTGACTCTGTACACACACCACAAAGTAGCAGAATTGCTGGAAAGAGGGAAATTTGTGCTGACGCCAGCCAGGATAGCAGCATATCAGATGCTATTGACATTTCCAGACATAACTATACAGAGATGCACTACCAGTAATATAGCCGATTTTGTCCCTTTGGGCTATGAAGGAGAACCCCACGATTGTGTAGGGAAGACGATGGCATTTGCCAAATTGAGAGCAGATTTATGGTCAGAACCACTAGAGGATGCAGATAAAAAGGTTCTGTTTGTAGATGGCTCTTGTTATAGGGACTATGATGGAAATCATGCAGGGTTCTCAGTAGTGCAGCAGGATCAGTCGAGCTATAAGATTATTAGGATGGAGTACTGTCCCCAACCGTGTTCCGCCCAACTAGCGGAAATCAAAGCCCTGACAGCTGCGTGTGAAACGATGGAAGGTGAGAAAGTAGACATCTATACTGATTCGGCATATGCTCATGGAGTATGCTATTTGTTCGGGGCAGTGTGGAAACAGAGAGGTTTTTAAAAAAGCAGTGGAGATCCCATACAACATTGTCAGCAAATTCTAGACTTAATAAAAGCCATGATGAAACCTAAAGCATTGGCTATAGTAAAATGCCAGGCACATAAAAAGGGAAATGATGTAATAACAAAGGGAAATCAAGCTGCGGACGAGGCAGCCAGAAAAGCGTCTGGATGTACATCAGCTGTCACTGCCCCCCAGGTAAGCCTAGCTCCAAAACCTGAGGTAGAGGACCTAATTGAAATACAAGGTAAGGCAACTTTGGCAGAACAGACAATGTGAAGAAAAAGGGGGGCCAAGCAGAACCCGGAAGGCTTGTGGAGCATGGAAGACGGTTTGTTGGTAGCGCCCACCCCTCTACTGACGACTCTGATTTCAGAAGTGCATGGGATTGACCATTGTGCAAGGGGGGAAGTGATAAAGAAAATAAAGAAGGATGGTTTTTGGTCACCTTACTTACAGGCTTCAGTGGACTTTGTCTTGTCACAGTGCGAAGTATGCGCACAGAATGCAGGGTTCGGACATCAGTTATTTGACTGGTTAGAAAGTAGACTCGGAGGATGGGGAGCATGGCTGACTAAAATGGCAATAACTGTCAGTATTATATTGTTGAGCTGTGCGCTTGTGCTGTGCTGTTTTCTTCCTTGTCTCAAATCTCTTGTAGTGCGTGCTGCAACCAAACAATTTCCAATGCTCGTGGCAATTACTGAAGCAAGCTTAGTGGAGAACGAAACACCGAAAATGTATTGTTACAGCCTACAACACCTGCAGGATGAACAAGAGCAAAACGACAGTGTGGGAGTAGATTGTAAGGGCTTCTGAGTTTTTTTCCCTGTCTCAGGTACAGAGGGACAGGTTTTCGGCTCAGCGGCCCAGGGTAACAGGGAGAGAATACTTTGAGGTCTTGGCACAGAAAATTATAGTTTAACCCGAGATTTGGGAATAAGTGCTTGAGTTTATTGGGGCTTTTGTGTGCAGACTCTTAGTCTTTTCTCTGTGTGAGACCCTCTGGGTCTCAAAGGGGGGATATATTGGAGTATAAAAGTTGAGACTGTTTGCTGTGTAACTAAAACTATGTAGTCAGCTTTGAAACTTGCTATTTGCTGTGCATGTACCCAATTTAGTAGGAGAATGAAATATTAAGAATGTAGAAGACAATGGTGTGTTAATGAGAGGTATGATTAAGTCACAAAATCTTAATAATGTAGAAGACAATGGTGTGTTAATAAGAGGAAGCTAAGAGATGTAAATTATGTAGTCTGAGTTTGCTATTTGCTATGCATGTACCCAATTTAGTAGGAGAGTGAAATATTAAGAATGTAGAAGACAATGGTGGGTTAATGAGAGGTAGCTAAGAGATGTAGATTAGAACATGATTAAGCCAATGGGTAGAAACAATAATGGCGGATGTACTTGTGATACACAACTATAGACCGATTGGATATGCTAATGCAACTAAACCAGGAGATTGCTATAAAAAATGCTATGTACACGGATCGGTGGGCAATCAGCGACTAGTAGCTCAATGACTGTCTCAGCTTTGATTTGCAAATTAAAGTTTTTCTTGAAGAATCTTCTGCGTCTCCTGGTCACTTGTGGGGCACGAGAAACCACGACGATGACCAACCTGGTTTACCCCTGCCTTCCCCAGGCATTGTTCCAACAAAGCCCTCACTGAGTGGCACCTCGAGTACTCAGTGAGGCCAGAGTCAGCTGGTGCCCTGCCACGGGCGGAGGCTCCCCATAGCACACTGAGAGATGGGTGGCGGAGGGGTGCGGAGGTGTTGATTTAAATGTCTCTTGAACTGATCAAGTAGGAAGTCTGCGAAAATGTTTCCCTCGCGTTGTAGGTCAGGCCACAAAGGATTAAAACCGTTAAGGGAGTGGGGGCAGTATGTGTGAGGCTTTCTGGCTGCATCTTTTGGGTAACATTCTATATTGTATCAAAAGTCTTGAGACAACTGTCTGATACAATTTGAATATTATTTTAATTTATAGCTTTGTTTTACATTTAACTAAAATGGCAGTGACCAAATTTTGGTTAATGATTACTAGACTAACTTCTGCTTAAAACTTCACTGTAAATTTAAGTTTTAACAATATGTTCTTTGAGAAATAGGAGCAGGAGTAGGCCATCTGGCCCATCGAGCATACTCCACCATTCAATAAGATCACAGTTGATCCAGCAATGGACTCATCTCCACCTACCTGCCTTTGCCCTATAACCTTCAATTCCCTCGTGTGTTTAGCTCACTTGTGACTGGTATTAAAGCAACACATACAAAATGCTTGAGGAACTCAGCAGGCCACGTCTCTGACTTCTCATCTTTTTCCAGTCCTCATGAAGGGTCTCGGCCCAAAATGTCGACTGTACTCTTTTCCACAGATGCTGCCTGGAATGCTGAGATCCCCCAGTATTTTCTGTGTGTTGCTGGGATTTACAGCATCTACAGAATTTCTTGTGTTTGTGACTGGTATTATTTTTGTTTTGCACAGAGTAATTATTTAGATCATGCTATTTTAAATGCATGTTTTTAAGACCTTTGATTCATGTCAACCAACATGGAGATGGGACGGCGGATGTGTAAGGAGTAAAACATGGGGATGTCCGCGAGGGTATGTTTTTATTTGCAGACAGTCAGGCCACTGGATTTGAAGGTACCCTTAATTTTGATAACAGTCAGTTTCTGCCTCCACCAAAACCAGCACCATATTTTAAATAATCTGTTCCTGAACAGTACCTAAGCACTTGTTCAGTTTTACTTCTGCTTGTTGTAAATTGCTACCCGATGGAAGCCCCTGTGTCATTTTTCTTTGGCTTCCTGATCTGATACTTGAAGAAGGTTTTCAACACACACACAGCACTGGAGGAACCCAGCAGGCCAGGCAGCATCTATGGAAAAGAGTACAGTTGACGTTTCAGGTCGAGACCTTTCGGCAGGACTGGAGAAGTAAAGATGAGGAGTAGATTTGAAAGATGAGTGGGGGGCAGGGAGAAGCACAAGGTGATAGGTGAAACCGGGCTGGGGAGGAGAGTGGTGAAGTGAAGAGCTTCAAAGCTGATTGGTGAAAGAGATACAGGGCTGGAGAAGGAGGAGTCTGATAGGGATGGAAGAAAGAAAAAGAGGGAGGAGCACCAGAGGGAGGCAATGGGCAGGTAAGGAGATAAGGTGAGAGAGGGAAAAGGGGATGGGAATGGTGGGCATTACCAGAAGGTTGAGAAATCGATGTTCATGCCATCGGGTTGGAGGCTACCCAGGAGGAATATTAGGTGTTCCTCCAACTTGAGTGAGGTCTCGTTGTGACAGTAGAGAGGGCCATGGAGAGGTATTTTGGATTGGGAATGGGAAGTGGAATTTAAATGGGTGTGTGCACCTCAAAGACCAGCTACCTTCCCTCCTGCTCCGCTCGTGCAGTTGAAACGTTTTAACTAACAAATGCCAGTGTCCTTGCAGCTGACACTACCGTAAGATTTACACTTATCATGCTCCTGGAGTAGCATATGACAATATACGATTATGGAACCGATGTGGCTTTCTCACCTCGTTGGCAACTCTGATAAATCATGATGAATTGACTATGAATCTTTTCATGCTTTTCAAATGCCTACCACAATTCTTATGATAAGATATGCAGCTCATATTAATGGGAATGAATAACTGGAACTTAACAAGCTGACTCCTTTGCTAAGGTAGCAGCAGCAGATTTTTTGGCCATATAGCATTCCTGTAATCAGTGACTCATCAGTCCTGATGAAGGGCCTCAGCTCGAAACATCGACTGTTTACTGTTTTCCATCGATGCTGCCTGGCCTGCAGAATCCTCCTGGCATTTTGCGTGTGTTGCTTGGATTTCCAATGTGATCAGGTTGCCAATACCTTCCAAATTGCTTGGATGAGCTACTGCAATTACATTGTGATGTGTCAATGGATAGAAGGACTTTACGGGCCCAAGCACACTATGTGCAGGACTATAAAGGGTGATGGTTTTAATGGAAAATGGGAGATACTTGGTCATAGCAAGGAAAGGAGCTGCAGCTGTGTAATCTGCCAGAGACGTAAACCTGAAAAACACCACAGTATCTGCGGCTGTTGGGCCCTCCCCCTGCAGGTCATCTGTGCATCTCTAAATGGACTTTATGCAGTTTTTCGTAAATATATGGGCTATAACTGTGTGCTTGTTTTTGTGTTTGTTATCTCAATGGGTAGAAATTTATCAAACTCATAGAAATGATGCTGCAACTTCCTAAATCGCTGATTACCAGAATTTGTCCCTAGGTTTGGGAACCCTGGGAAAATCTCAAGGGATAATAGTCCCCACATTACAGGTAAAGTTATATGAGTTGACAAAAGCCTTGTTGTATAAGCATCATTTCACCTGCTCTGACCACCCACCATCTAATGGGGCAGCTGAAATTCAGAATGGGGCCCTGAAAAGCAGGTTAGCTAAAGCTGGTGATGAGGCAGAACGAAAGCGGCCAGAGGCGTTTCCACTGGCTCTAATGGCCCTGCTGCTCTCCAACCTGTGTAAAAGACCTCTCAGTTTGAGATAGTATTAGGACGACCCTTGCACTTGCCAGTCAGTCCATATGATGAGTGAAAGCATGTTGCTGTACCGTTTACCACAAACACAAGCCCTTAAAGGTTTCCATGAATAGATACTTAAAGCCCAGAAGGTCGTGCTGGCTGCGGAGAGTGAGGCTACCAGTCAGGAGATTGGGTACCGATGAGATTCTGCTGATGAAAGAACTGTGTTGTACCCCGGTGGAAAGACTCATTTCAAGTACCACTAATTACATACTGTATACTGCTTTGAAGGACCAATCGATGTGGGTACACGCCTTGCAAATTAAGCCAGCAGTAGCCATCAGACCAGGGAACCTTAATGATAAGGGTTAATTAACTGAATTTGATTTTCGTTACCTGTGACTTTAAAGAGTATTATACATTATAAGCTTTGGGCAATCTGGCCATCTATGTCCTGTTTAAGTGCGGAACTATCTCACGACACTAACACTGCTAACTATGTATTTTGGTTATGAATACGCATCGTGTACTAACCGGTCAGGTTGTTGGCTGTGGTCTAGAGCATCTATCCACTTGATAGATGGCCTGAAATGTATTGAGTTATTAGAGGTCTGAAGGGAGCATTCAGCCACACTGACCACAGATATATCTGTTGCCAATGTAATTGTTTTGAAGGATGGTTTCAACATTTCTATAAGGGAATGCATAAACACTCCCCCTCCCCCCCCCCAACCGCTCTGAAACTGCTTCATGATGACAAAGGTGAAACTTGATATTGTAACCGCCATCCGATAGCACTAGAGTTAGGTGAGAGTACATGCAATGCCGAAACTACTGGTGACACCCCAAACTCCCTCCCAAGTCCTTCAGTTGCTTCTCTACTTCCTCAGAACTACCTGCCCCTCCACCTATCTTTGTACTGTCTGCAAACTTTGCCACAAAGCCCTCAGCTGGTGGGTTGGGGGTGTCTTTGATGACAAATGCTGCCTTCTTGTAGCAGTTCTCCAATTAACAATACTGCTAGTGCATCAGGCCTATCACTGTCTACCAGAGATACCCTTTCTAATCAGAACCAGATCCATGGAGGGGTTGCTGTTATCTGGCCTACACAATACCATATTCATCCTGTCTATTTGTCTATTTGTCTATCTGTCAATCGAAGGACCATAGAGACTGAGCATTTCTGAATTGTAGTGTTTCTGTTCTAGGGACCTGCCAGACTGGCCTGTGAACTCATCAATATGGCTCCAGCACTGGAGAAATTGACTTCATCGTACAGGCCAGGCCATCAATGAGATCACTGCCGAAATGGTAGCAACCTGAACTTTAGCCCTTCAAAACCAACAGCCACTAGACATTTTGTTATCTGAAAAGGGTGGTACTTGTGACATTATTGGCCAGGAGTTATTGATACACCTGACTGATATAGCTGTGCATACCCAGCTAGAAGCTCTAAGGATAGGAAGACTGAACAGAATGATGGGACACCGTCATCACCACGGGGGTCCGTTAGCTGGTTTCAATCTTTATGAGCAACTGCAATATTCCCTGCTATTTGTAATACTCATTTTAATTCCTTGCCTGAGATCACACCGTGGAGTGATGGCCTACAGAGGAGCTCCCTCCACCATGATGAAACAGACAACTATTCCTGATAAAACAGTCAGATGGTTTCAGAGCCTCTGTGCTATTGAAATTCATTAAGGTTTGTGTTGTCCTCTACAGGACATAAAAGAAGAGAGTGTGGAAGTTGTAGAAAGGCAAGGGTTAACAACGTCCAGACAAGGACAGATTGCAGATAGAGTGCAGACAGCCCAGGTAAGAAAGGTCTTTGAAGAACACAGGTTCCCTTTCCAAAGCCGATTCCCGGAGCTGAGATGAGAATATAATGAAACTATGCGAAACGCAAACATCAGCTAAGGGACAATTGCATTTCTTCTGAGTACCATTAGAAGTCAGCTTGTAGTTTCTATTGACATTTAACATCTCTTTTGTGAATGGCGATTGAAAGGAATAGAAATGTACAGTTTATCAAATGGTAAATATCTGCAACTGCTGGTCAATTCTGTAGAAAAGTAGCAATTTTCTGTTCTGACCTCAGAACAGTGTGGGTGACAGGGTCCATGCTGTCTTCCTTGTGTGCAAGTAATATAAGGTATGATTGAGGAATGAGTGTTTGCTCTCAGTCCTTTTAATTGGTGATGACAAATGCACCTGAACCCATGGTTACTGTGTGGATGCAAGTTCAGTCTTCTGCGCCCAGATGGTGCCCCTAGCAGTACCCTTAGATCTCACAAAGATCATCTGACAGGGAATTTGCAGACTTGTTTTAACCTCTCTCTGTCTCAGTCTGTGTTTCCCACTTACTTTAAAAAGACCACTGTCATCCCAGTGTGAAAGAAAATCAAGACAAGGCATATTAATAATTACTCCCCAGTGGCTCTGCTATCCCCTGCTATCTGCTATCATGAAGTGGTTCGATAGGCTGGTCATGATTCACATTAACTCCAGTCTCCCAGAAAACCTTAACCCATTGCAATTTGACTACTGCTGAATCACATCAATGGCAGATGCCATCTCTTTGCCATATACTTATCCCTGGATCCTCTAGACTGTAAAGACATCTACGTTAGACTACTCTTTATTGACTACAGCTCTGCCTTTAATACCATAATTCCAAGCAAATATAGAATCATAGAACATTATAGTACAGAAACAGGCCTTTTGGTGCTTCTTGGCTGTGCCCAACCGTATCACAAAAAAAACACCAAAACCTGGAGCTCAGACTCCCTCGATTTCCTGATCAGCAAATTAGCAACACCACCGACACAATTATCCCCAGCACTGGTGCTCCTATTGTAACGTGAACAAAGTTACCGGAGACACACTGAAGCCAATAGAGCAAGAAGTGTTTTCTTCAACAAAATCGGGCAGCAGGCATTACATTGAGACACTCTTGGAGGAAGAGGCCTCCTGACCCAATATTACATGACATCTTTATGTGCTAAAGACGAAGGTAACAGTGGACAATTCTGTAGCTATGATGTATCTATAATGCTTCCTTTGAATTACATGTAGTTTTGAAACACTTCCTTCTTCACACCCACACTCCAGACACCCAAAATGAATGTGAATCAGCATTGTCTGGTTTGAAATGAACTCCAGTGCACAGCTCTAGAAAAACTATTGTTCAGGTCTTCATTTATAATTCAATCTACGAATCACGTTCATGTCTGAAGATTGGTTGCTGTTGAAGTAAATATTTGTGATATACCCTAATTCCAGAATACACCAAAACACTCCATGAGGCTGAATCTTCAGGCCCACACTCTACTCCTTATATACTCACAACTATGTGACATCATTTCCAAATTTATAGATAATACCACTGTTGTGGGCTGTGCCTCAAATAACAATGAGTCGGAATACCGGGAGGAGACAGAAGTCTCAGTGACGTGGTGCCTTGTCAGCAAAACAAAGGAACTGGTCAGAGACTTCAGGAAGGTGGAAAGTGGACATGCTCCTGTTGACATCACTGATGCTGAAGTTTGAGTACCTCAAATTCCAGGAGTGAACATCACCAATAGCCTGTCCTGGTCCTGGAAAGGGTGAGCAGTTTCAAGTTCCTGGGAGTCAACATCTCTGCGGATCTATCCTGGCCTCAACATATTGATGCGATTACAAAGGAGGCATTACAGCAGCTCTGTTTCATTCGGAGCTTGAGGAGAATTGGTACATCACCAACGTCACTTGTAAATTTCTACAGACGTACTGTGGTGAGCATTCTAACTGTGTGCATCTCTGTCTGGCCACTGCACAGGGTCAGAAAAAGCTGCAGAAAGTTGTAAACTCAGCCAGTTCCTTCATGGGCACTAGCCTCCCCAGCATCCAGGACACTTTCTAAAGGTAATGCCTGAAAAAAAAGTAGTTGCCTTCATTAAGGACCCCCATCACCCAGGACATGCCCTCTTCTCATTGCTACCATCAAGGTGGTGGTACAGGAGCCTGAAGAGAGACACTCAACAGTTCAGGAACAGCTTCTTTCCCTTCCACCATCAGATTTCTGAATGGACAGTGAGCCCATGTACATTGTTCTCACCTACTTTTTGCACTACTTGTTTTAATTTATGTTTATTATATATTTATTGTAATTTACAGTATTTCTTATGTATTGCAATGTACTGGTGCCGCAAAACAACACGCTGCATGATAAATGCCAGTGAAGTTAAACCTGATTCTGATTGTTGTCCAACCACATTGACACAATGGAAGAGAAAAGCTCCCAAGCGCCTCATCTTCCTGGCCCTGTCTATCCATGCCTATTTCTAATTGATGCCCAAAAGAAAGCATCCTATCTGGATGTACTACAGCCTGGTGTGGCATCTGCTTTGCCTGTGACTGCAGGAAGCTACAGTACAAAGAGCTCAGCATATCACAGGAACCACACTCCCCTCCACTGACTCTGTCTACGCAGACTCTTTCTGCTCTGCCTTAGTAAACCAGCTAGCATAACTATAGACCGCACTCATCCCAGACATTATCTGTAACCTTCATTCGGCCATTGCACTACCTCGATGCACTGTTGTAATGAACTTATCTGTAGAAACTGCATGCAAAACAAGTTTTTCACTGTAACTTTGTGCATGTGACGATAATAAACCAATTTACCCATTTGAAGAACTAAAGCTGCTATCCACTGATTAAGAAAGATGTGTGCAAAATAGGAAATGGGTCAAAGTAACAATGCCTGTAACAATATTGCTGAGAGGGGAAGGTGATATGCATGCAAAGCTGCCTTATCACTAAAGGATAAGCTCTGTTTGGTCTGATTTTTTTTTGCTAAAATTTATGTCTTTCGTGGCCTGTCCGTTTTACACCCATGATGCACAACACAGATTTCTCAATCACTGGGATCTCTTCTGGGGAAGGTACGGCCCGTGTAAAAGGGATGGGTTGCACCGGAACCCGAGGGGGCAAGGTTTGCTAGAGCTGTGCGGGTGAGGGATGGGACGAGAGTGATAGGGCTGAGTGATAGGGCAGTGAGTTTACAGAGGCAGTGTGTAGTGAGACTGCAGCAAGGGCAGGCTGATGATAAGACAAAATTGCAGTCAACGGGATGAGTTGCAATGTAAAATAGGGACAAAATTGACAACGGTAATAAATACAGAAATGAAGGTGTTATATTGGAATGCTAACAGTATATATGGAATCAGCTGATAAATGTGTAGAACAGTTACAGTTGACATAATGTGATAGGCATCACTGAATCATGGCTATAAGATTATATGTAGGAGCTTAATGTGCAAGAATGTACATTGTATCAAAAGGACAGTCAGGTAGGCAGAGGGGGTGGGGAGCTGTGTTGGTTAAAAGAAATGAAATTTAATCATTAAAAAAAGTTATATTGGTGTAAAATCATTGTGGGTCGAGTTAAGAAACTACAAGGGTAAAAAGACCCTGATGGGAGACCCCAAACAGGAGCAAAGATTTGGGCTACAAATTACAATGAGTGGTAGAAAATGCATGTCTAAAGGGAAAATTTGCAAAGGTTACGTCGCAGAGTGGAGTTCCACAGCCTCAACAACCCATGCATCACATCCAGCAACATGTGTCTCAAAAGATGCCTCACCATGTTCCATCACACCCAAGGACAGAAGCTCCAAATGCATGGATAACAGCTAATGCACTGAATGTGTTATTTCGCTTGACACCAAGAAGGCATTTGAGAGAGTCAAATGGGAATGGTTATTTAACTCACTTGAGAAATTTAATTTTAGCCCGAAGTTTATATCTTGGATTAAATTGATATATCATTCATCTTTGGCTTCTGTGCTTACCAATAATTAGAAATCTCCCTTTCTCAGGCTTCTTCGAGGTACTAGACAGGGCTGTCCTTTTAGTCCCTTACTGTTAGATATTGCCTTAGAGCCCTTGACAATCGCTCTTCGTGATTCACCCAACATATTCGGCATTATTCGTGGGAATGAGATACATAAGGTATCAGTATATGCAGATGATCTGTTATTATATATTTCTAACACAGAGAATTCCATCCCTGCAATAATAATAATCCCATTAAATATGCAAGCACCAATCCATAGACAATCACCCATCAGACTGGTTACTGATTACTTTACTTACTTGGATACTAAAATTACTAAGAAGCATAAGGATCTATTTAAAGTTAACTTTTTACCTTTAATTGATCAGGTTAAACAACTGCTTACTAAATGGTCCCCACTGTCCTTACCATTGATTGGTAGAATTAATATTATTAAAATGATTATTTTACCTAAATTTCTGTATCTACTTCAGGTGGTACCAATTTTCATTTCTAAATCCTTTTTTGATACTATTGATTCTAAAATTTCTTCATATATATGGCAGAATAAAAATCCTAGGTTAAGTAAGAAATATTTACAGAAATCAAAAAAGGAGGGCAGTTTGGCAATGCTAAATTTAAGATTCTATTGTTGGGCAATTAATATTCGATATTTAACATTTTGGACACAAGATCTGGATGAAATTCAATGTCCACGATGGGTGAACCTCAAGCGTGAGTCTGTACAGGGGTTCTCATCGGCTTCTATCTTAGGGGCCTTGCACTTACTAAAGTGAATAAACAAATGACTAATCCAATAACTAAACATACAATATGAATATGATTTCAATTTCGTAAAGTTTTTGGATTGAATAAATTTATCCTGACAAGTCCTATTATATCTAATATTTTCTTCCAAACATCCAGAATTGATCAAGCTGTTCTTTTATGGAGAATGGAGGGAATAACATGTTTTCGTGGATTGTTTATGGATAACTGTCTCATGTCTTTTGAGCAGCTGTCTAATAAATATAATTTGCTTAGATCACATTTTTTCAGATATTTGCAGATTAGAAACTTTTTGTATGTTATTTTACCTACTTTTCCAGTATCACATCAAACTGAAATTACAGGAAAAAATTTAGGTTTAAACCCCTATCAGAAGAGTTTAATAGCAATTATTTATGATCTGATTATGAAAATATGTCTAGGTACATCTGATAAAATCAAGAATGAATGGGAAAGAGAACTTCAGGTATTTTCACCTATAAAGAGATGGGAGAAAATTCTCCAACTAGTTAACACTTCTTCAATGTGTGTTTTGATATAATTTTGATATAATTTAAGGTGCTTCATAGGGTATGTCCAAGGGTGAGTTAGCTCGTTTTCATTGCCATAAAAATCCTGTCTGTGACAGATGTAATTCTGAGGTCGCTTCCTTGACACATATGTTCTGATCTTGCCTTCTTTTGGGAAAAGATTGGAAAGATATTTTTGATATTATTTCAGCAGTTTTGCATATTGATTTACAACCTCATCCTAGAACTGCAATTTTTGGTTTACTAGTGATGGACTCTAGTCAATTATCCCCTTCAGCTTGCCGTTTGTTTTCATTTGTTACATTAATAGCCAGAAGATCCATTTCATTTAAATGGAAAGATTCTAATCCCCCTACTACATTTCAATGCTTTCCCCAAACTATAACATATTTAAATTTGGAAAAAATTAGGAGTGGCACTATCGACCCTTCGATTAAATTTGAAGGAACTTGGAGACCACTTATTCAACATTTTCATATGATGTAAGCTGACCTTTTTCCAAATTCTTCTCAATAACTTTTTGTTTGTGTATAGAGGAGCGGAGTTAATGACAAACAACGATTTTAACTGATGAAACAAGGCAGCCAAGCTTTTGTTTTGTTTTTATTTTGGTTTTTTTTTTGTTAGTTTAAGGGGATTTTTTTTCTCTTGTAAAAATCTTTTTTCTTTGAATCTTTCTCATGTTTAGTTACTAAGAGATTGGGAGGATTAGATTACACGTTACTCGGAGTCTGTTTCTGTATCCGTTAACCGTTATTAATGTAATCTCCATCTCTTCGTATCATTACCATTGTTATGTTTATCTGTTTGAAACTCAATTTAAAAAATTGATAAAAACCAGCGAATGCACCAAGGTCCTGGGCAACCATGGGGTAGTTCAGATGGCATGACCACCTTGCAAGGCAAGGCATTCAAAGCTCTGTGCTCTGGATACTCCATCAGTTTGGGATTGGATGAAAGAGTGGATATGAGGCTTGATTGTAAGATCAGAGGGCAGCACAGTATTGTAGTGGTTAGCATAACACCATTACAGAGCCAGCAACCCGAGATAGAGTAAACCAATGTCCACAAGGAGTGCCTACATGCTCTCCATGGCTGTGGGGGTTTCCTCCTACATGCCAAAGACAATGCAGGTTAGTAGGTTAATGGGTCACATGTGTGTGACTGGGCAGCATGGAGTCATTGGGCCAGAGGGGCTTGGTACTGTAATGCATCTCTACTGTGTGAAGACTCCTTTATGGAGAGGATTTCTGTATGCAGGTAGATTGCCAAAATCAGGTTGGTGCTGGATCCCAAGAGGGGGAGTTTGTAGAATGCCTACCAGGGAGCCTTTTGGAGTAGCTTGTGGTAGAGCCGACTAGGGGATCAGCTATTCTTGATTGGGTGTTGCGCAATGAACTGGAATTGATTAGAGAGCTTAAAGCTTAGGAGGCAGAGATCATAATATAGAATTCACCCTGAAATTTGAGAAGCTAAAGTCAGATATACCAGTATTACAGTGGAGACAATGGAATTATAGAGATGTGTGAGGTGCTGGCCAAAATTGATTGGAAGGGAACACTAGCAGGGATAATGGCTGGAGGATCTGGGAGGTGCAGGATAAGTACATTCCAAAGAAGTAGTATTCTAAAGGTAGAATGATGCAACTGTGGCTGTAAGAGAAGTCAATGCCAACAGAAAAGCTGGAGAGGGCATATAATAGAGAAAAAATTAGTGAGAAATTCAAGGTTTGGAAAGCTTTTAATAAACCAACAGAAGGCAACTAAAAAAAAGTCCTAAAGGAGGGAAAGATGGAATACAAGGGTAAGCAAGTCAATAATATTAAAGAGGATGCAAAAAGTTTCTTCAGATATATAAAGAGTAAAAGAAAGGAGAGAGTCTGCTGGAAAATGATGCTGGAGAGGTAGTAATCAGGGACAAGGAAATGGCAGATGAACTGAATAAGAATTTTGCATCAGTCTTCACTGTGGAACACACTAGTAGCATGCCAGAAGTTCAAGAGTTTCGGGGGCAGAAATGAGTGAAGTTGCCATACAAGGGAGAAGGTGCTTGAGAAACTGAAAGACCCTAAGATAGATAAATCACCTGGACCAGATGGTGTACATCTCAGGGTTCTGAAAAAGGTGGCTGAAGACATTGTGGAGGCATTAGTAATGATCTTTCAAAAATCAATGAATTCTGGCATTGTTTCAGAGGACTGGAAACATTGCAAATATCACTCTGCTCTTCAAGAGAGGCTGAAGGAAACTATAGGCCAGTTAGCCTGAACTCAGTGGTTGGGAAGATGTTGGAGTCTATTGTTAAGGATGTAGTTTCAGGGTATTTGGAGGCACATGATAAAATAGGCCAAAGTCAGCAAATGGGCAAAGAAGTGGCAGATGGAATACAGTGTCAGGCAATTAT
Source organism: Hypanus sabinus (assembly GCF_030144855.1). Classification (NCBI taxonomy): domain Eukaryota; kingdom Metazoa; phylum Chordata; class Chondrichthyes; order Myliobatiformes; family Dasyatidae; genus Hypanus; species Hypanus sabinus. The sequence continues at coordinate 19,746,106 of NC_082720.1, forward strand.
AATCACAGAGAGTGCAGTACAGACATACTGAGAATACTTGTGAGGACAAATACACAGGCAGTGTGGAGACCAAGTCTTTATGTACATTTAAGGCAGGGTTTGATAGATTCTTGCTTAGATAGGGGAGAAGACAGGAGATTGGGGCTGTGAGGGAAATGAATCTGCCATGATGAAATGGCAGAGCAGGCTCAATGGGCCAAACGACCAGTTCTGCTCTCATCTCTTATGGTCTTACAAGGGCAACATCCAGTGTGTCAGTCTGATCTGTCAGCGAGCAGTGAGTGAGCTGTCCATACTCTGTTCTCCTTCTGCCATTCAGATGCAGCAAGATGCCCAAAGTTCAAACTGAGTGAAGGGACTTCCTGCTAGAACAGGCAGTAACTATCCTGAGGATTGCTCTGACTGACAGCCAAGCCAAAGGTTTAAAGACCTGTCACTCCCTGTTGTAATTCATTTTGTTTTATAGGATACCCAGTTCAAAGGTATACAGAGTGTGGCAGCAGTTCAGTTGCTCTGAGCAATTCCTCTTTGGCACACAGCTGGAGTCTCAGATTTAATTTTGCCCCAGCCTTTATATTGATCATGAATAAATATCACCAACAGAATGACAACTAAGAAAATCACACAACTGTCCAGTAGAGCAAGTGCTGAAAGTACCCAGGTCCTATAACTCGCTTACATCTTGCAGGATGGCATTTCTTTCCCCGTGAAGAGATCAGACCAAACCGCAATGCCCGAGTACATAGTGAGGAAACCAATACTCCTGCCCACCAACCCCGGCCACATGTCAAAAACTAATCAAACATTTTTATCCACGGCATAACAATCGCAAAAAACAGAAAAGCAATTTCAATCATTCAAGCACTTCAACATATTTATTAAACATTTGTTATAGAACATAAATTATATTATGGGTAACAAAATTAAAAGTCACGTAACAGTCTAAAATTATCAAACTCCCGGAACTGGTGATTGCAGGATATTCCATGACCTTTCCTTTGCATTCTTCTGGTTTTGTGGGAGATCTGGTGACAGGTAAATGAGGGATTATAATTACAGTTGGTTAAATGGTGCAATCTCCCCATTTTTTTAAAATATGTACACACCATCCAAACAAGAATAAGGTGAGAATGTGGTGAGGGACAGTTATTTGCCACCCTAGTGATTGTGATGTTTTACAAACGCAATAGGAAAATTTACTCCCCTGCCAAATAAAAATTCTGAGCATAGTTTAAGAACTATGTTCCCTGTTTGCTTAGCAACCATGCTATCCATTATTAAACTCATCTCTTTACAAACTGTGCGTGTATGTTAGGAATTGCTACTGAACCTATTGCAGCCATGTCTAGGCTTTTACATCGTCTATCACAATTGATTTTGACACCTGCGATTATAATATCTTAATACCTTTGAAGGATTAATTATTGTTGACAGTGATGTTGAGTATTTTACATTCATAACCTAGGGAAACCCCATCGTGCTGAAACCTCCCACCTTATGCCATTTATCCCAGTCAAGTCATTGATTTCTACCCATTTCCCATCTTCTCAGCACTGCTAGTAAAGGGGTGTGAGCAGAACCTAATTCGTGCATCCACAGGGATGGACGTTACAATGAAGGAAGCCTCCTTTGCAGAACATTTTTAACCAGTAAGTGTCTTTGGCAGTTGCACGACACAGTGGGAAGGATAAATCAAAAGGACGAGATCAAAGTAAATACCTATTAAAAAAGTATTCAGAAGACAAATAAAAGTGTAAGAGGTTCCCTCAGCTTCTTAGCAGACTGGTAGAGTGGTAGAAGTTTCCATCTACTGCAGACTCTGCTCAATGCCATTTGTTTGACCCAGTTTGTGACATTTACTTAAGCACTAGAGCCTTGTTATTTATTTAAATCCTCAATCTAACTGATTCTCTTCACTCCCAGTCTACGAATCAAACTATTGCATGGTGACCAATCATTTGGGATTTTATGTATACTTCACAAAGACCAATTTGCTTTTCGGAGGTAGGTTTATAATTAACAGGTCATTGGAATTTCTGAAAGAAATCATAAACAATCAAGCATTTTCTTGTCTCCTGCCCTTGCCACACCCATAGTTACAATCAATGTATTGTAAGTCAGGAATGACTTGCCAGTATCACTCATTCAAAAGCAATGCAAGAGAAAGTTATGATGATGCATTGTGGGAAACTCTGCAATGGGACAGTTAATAGGGCCATAGATACACTAAATCATGAATAGTTATATAAAAAAAGATAGACTAATAAATAAAACATTAAATTTAAAAGCTGATTTCTGAAAAACACTGAATAGCCATCACCATACCTCAACCCTAGTCTCTTCCCAGGGGTATTCTCACCTGTTGTCAAGGAAACAATACAATTTGACACAATCTCTCCGCTGAGGCTGTGATTGTAGCTGGGGGATGGTTACAAGGGGCACTGACAGACCTCTCACCCATGCATAAACTGTTAGCCTGCAAATGAGACCCCAGTCAACCCTACAGGCAAAGTCAGCAACTAGGGCAGTTGTTACAGGCACCCTCATCAGTTCAACTTGACTAACATCTTAAATTGGATGAAGAGTGAGATTATAATGTAGCTTCCCTCGGTCCCCCAGTTCAGCTCAGGAATGCAACTGTTTCCCTACTTTTGCCCTGATTATAACTGGAAACACAACAAACTTGGGATTTTTTTTTGCATAGCTTCTCCAATACATTCAAGTGAGATGCAGCAAGTATCAGAACAAAATATTCTGAATTGCATTCATGTGAAACTGCTGTTGATGAAAGTAACAGGAATAGTGAGATACGTCACTTTTTCCATGGCTTAGGATTCAAAATCCGCTGTAAGTTATTGCCAAATGTCATCAACACAGTCCTTAAAAAAATAACGTGGGGGGGGGGGGTGGGAAGGGAGTCGTTATTAAACAAGTCATAGGTATATTTGTAAAGAGTAGGAATTACATTTGTGGACATCCTTTTACTCTCTGCTTCCACTTGGTGACTGATTTCAGGGAATATCAGATGTGATCCATAGCTGCAGTTCCAATACCAAGCCACTTTCTCCAAAGCACTCAGAAATATCAAAAGAGCTTCACTGAGTTACAATAGCCTAAAAATAGTGCTCACTAGCTTTGGATAGTACTGTAATGGAGATCTCCTGAAAGTGGGGTTAGTGATGCTGGTCGGGGAGAGAAGAAGGGAATGGAGGATAAAGCGTTCTGTGATTGACATACCCAAACTGAACAAGGTGAACTGAAAACATGTATATACCATTCAACCTTATAATAGTGAGAAGTGTCAATGTACAGCTTTTAATTAATCCACTTGACCTCCACTGGCAAAGACGACTCCACAGCAAAATGCTTATGGTGGGTGCTGCTAATATTCGATGGCAACAGATTAGTTGTACTTAAGTACTCGTTAATGGTACTTAAACTACACGATATTTGCTAAGCACTTGCAAGTAGGACAAAAGAAAAATTAGGCGGGATTTAATGGCTAATCCAGGTTCTAGGCTAGTGCAAATGAAGTACAGATCCCACAGCGGCTGGGTGAGCAGGGAACCATCAAAACACGTCTGCTATAATCCCCTTTAGCTCCATCCAGGGCAAATCACATTCACACCATCAAGCAGGCTAGGCTGGTCACAGTTACACAGACACACCCTAGTAACAGCTCGTCTCCACCAGGAAGCACAATGTCCACTGATCTCAAATACGGCCTTCAGAAATAGATCTGTTTAGCATCAGAGGGAGCTTGTTCCATTGGACAATAGGGGCACTTTAATCTGCACAAAAAGAAAGACAAAAGAATTGATACAGGAACAGATCTCATTGCTCAAAACAAAGAGTCATTAAATCTATGTTAAATGTGCTTTCAGGCAAACATCATACACCAACACCTTTGCAAGCTATAATGAATGAATTTCCATAAAGAGCAAACACAAGACCCTGACGAAGGGTCTCGGCCCAAAACGTCGACAGTGCTTCTCCCTATAGATGCTGCCTGGCCTGCTGTGTTCCACCAGCATTTTGTGTGTGTTGTTTGAAATTCCAGCATCTGCAGATTTCCTTGTGTTTGCTCTTTAAATTCACTACTGCGAAGCCTCTGCCAGTGATGCCTACACATGAAGGGTCTCGGCCCGAAACGTCGACAGTGCTTCTCCCTATAGATGCTGCCTGGCCTGCTGTGTTCCACCAGCATTTTGTGTGTGTTGTTTGAAATTCCAGCATCTGCAGATTTCCTTGTGTTTGCTCTTTAAATTCACTACTGCGAAGCCTCTGCCAGTGATGCCTACACATGAAGGGTCTCGGCCCGAAACGTCGACAGTGCTTCTCCCTACAGATGCTGCCTGGCCTGCTGTATTACACCAGCACTCTGTGTGTGTGTTGTTTGAAATTCCATAAAGCATTGGAGGGTCATATTTGCTACATGTTGGTTGAAATTAGTTAGTTGAGATTAGTACCAAAGCAAAGACTGTGCCTTCTTAAACACTGTAGTGTAAACCTACATCACAAGGAAGATGATGGCAGCATTGAACATGACAAAAGGCGACATCCTTCAGACGGTTCATGAAACTACTTCTGTCACTTCTTTTGTCTCTTTTCCTTTCAAATGTGGATCTGCTACAGTTGCAGCCTGTAATCTACATTTTAATGGTGGATTTTTGGGCCGATTGAGCAAGCTGGCACTTTGCTGTCTCCCAGGGCATTCGGGTGAAGCTTCAAGCAAAGCATTTGACCTCGAGGCCAAGGAGCCTGCAGACTGCACACGGGCCAATGACTGGCTCCATTTGTCGCCGATTAAAGTGTCAAGGAAGATCGCAATAATCGAGGTGAGAGTGGAAGCAAGGGGTACTCAGCACCGTCCACCAGCCCCTCGCTCACTGCCGCCGGAGGAAGGTGCCTGCGTGTGATGGTCTCTCTCCCTCTCAATGCTGCCGGAGGATTGTGCTGGAGTCCTGGTCTTGGGAAAGGTTTAATCAATGCTGTTTGTGGATTGGACTCTGTCGTTCACTCCGAGTTATGATGTGTTTCTGGCTGCTCCTTTTCGCGTTGCTATCTTGGTTGGGGCAGTCTAGATTGAACTGAACTTTTGTTTAATATTCTGTGTTTTTTGTTCATTCTTCCCCCTTTTCTACAGCGTACGTGTATAGTGTGCGCGTGCACACTCCTTTGAACAGGTTCCAGTATTTTCTTTATTTCACGGCCGTTTCAGGGTTGAATACTGCATACATACTTTGATAATAAATGTACTTTGAATCTTTGAATAAAGAGCCACAGTGTTCATGATTGATACTGAAGTCAGTCCAATGCACACCAACTCTTGAGGGAGTGAAACCAACAAATCCAGCCAGTTATGTACTAGGGAGGCAGTGGGAATGAGTAAAACAGAAAATATGGAGGACAACACTATACAAGTTAGAGGCTGCACTTCTTTACGCCTAACAAAATAAACTATTAACTTCCCATCCCCAAGCCAGCAGCCACTTTCAGAAAAGCACATTTCCACCCACACATGCAACAGGCGTATCAGTCACTGCATCTGGAGTACTTACTTCCCGCCGTTTATCAGTTTGTTCAACGCATCTCTGGAGATCACGTGGCCACAGATCAGCTTCATCGGAGGGTTGGATTCAGTAGCCTGCTGTCGGAGGATGGGGCAGGCAAACACAGAGTGGTACCAGCACTTCTTCCCCAGCTCAATCTCAATCTGAAAGAAAGAAAAGGACAGTACAACATCTTTGCTTCTCTTGCTGGGTGAAGGGTAACATTAGTTCCGCAGGAATTTGCTTCGTTCCAAGGTGTACGGCAAGTCAGCGGACATACAGGCGGCCCTCCTTATCCGCGGGTTCCACAAGCGCGGATTCTAAACCCACGGATCAGGAAAACCCGGAAGTTCTCTCTCCAGCACTCGTTGTTTGAGCATGTACAGACTAATTTTCTTGTAATTATTCCCTAAACAATACAGTATACCAACTATTAACATAGTATTAGATATTATAAGTAATCTAGAGATGATTTAAAAGTACAGGCAGTCCCCGGGTTATGAAGGAGTTCCGTTCCTGAGTCCCTCCTTTAAACAGATTTGAAGTCTGAACAGGTACATCCGGTATTATTTAGCGTTGGTTAGTCAAACGTTTGTCTTAGTATATAGTAATATATTTTACCTTTCTATGCATATAAAACACTTAAGAAACGTATGTATTTCAATAATCAAACCACTGCGTTGCTTAGTAAAAATTGTAGCTTTCATCAGGGCAGGGCCTTTCACATTATCCATTAAAATTGTTCCGATCATTGACCGACTGTAGCCTAACACTTTTCTAATGACCCATGGTATTTCACCTCTTTCCCATCACTTTATTACTTCCACTTTATTTTCAATCATGACCATGATTATTTTAGTGAACAGAAACACTGCAGATTCATAGCTGCACTGGGTCCTAAAGACCACCGCATTGAGACAGGTTGAATAAGGTCTGGGGTTCCACTGGGTCCTAAAGTCCACCGCATTGAGACAGGTTGAATAATGTCTGGGGTTCCACTGGGTCCTAAAGTCCACCGCATTGAGACAGGTTGAATAAGGTCTGGGGTTCCACTGGGTCCTAAAGTCCACCGCATTGAGACAGGTTGAATAAGGTCTGGGGTTCCACTGGGTCCTAAAGTCCACCGCATTGAGACAGGTTGAATAATGTCTGGGGTTCCACTGGGTCCTAAAGTCCACCGCATTGAGACAGGTTGAATAAGGTCTGGGGTTCCACTGGGTCCTAAAGTCCACCGCATTGAGACAGGTTGAATAAGGTCTGGGGTTCCACTGGGTCCTAAAGTCCACCGCATTGAGACAGGTTGAATAAGGTCTGGGGTTCCACTGGGTCCTAAAGTCCACCGCATTGAGACAGGTTGAATAAGGTCTGGGGTTCCACTGGGTCCTAAAGTCCACCGCATTGAGACAGGTTGAATAAGGTCTGGGATTCCACTGGCTCCTAAAGTCCACCGCATTGAGACAGGTTGAATAAGGTCTGGGATTCCACTGGCTCCTAAAGTCCACCGTATTGAGACAGGTTGAATAAGGGACTTGAGCATCCGCTTTTTTTGTTATCTGCTGGGGGGGGGGGGGTGGTCCCAGAACCAATTCCCCGGGGATAAGGAGGGCCGACTGTACTGCTAAAACAGAATGTTGTTTAGAATCTGCTAATGTGACATCAGTAGGCAATACTCACTGGAAGCTCGTCCTTTTGGCTCCATATCCCCGTGCACTGTCGCTGTTCAATTACTGCCTTAATATTCAGCAGAACCGGCAATGCGAGACATCCAGCAGAAAAGCTGTGAAAGTATGGAGAATATCGTCAACAGGAGTGTGTCTGGACAAGGAGTATGACCAGCTGTGGACTGGAAATGTCCTCTTGTTTAACACAGTGATTGAAGCCGTCATTCCTTTGCATGCCCACTTCAAGATAGCAGAGTTGCCAAAAGGTTACCATCTTCCCCACTTCTCAATAACTCCCCCCCCATTAATTGACAATCTTACCAGGAAAAATGGAATAGGAGGAATGCATCTTTACTTTGTTTTCCAAGCACTGAATGGACTCGCCTATCCTGGGCTGTCACATCAGCCTTATCCTCCTCAACTTCTCCTTGCGCGCTGCTGACTGACTTATGGGAGCAAACAAACTCTACCAGTGTAGTAGAAAATTGGAGGGAAATTTTCATTCTAAAGGAGGAATTTTTTATTATTATTTTTTTTTAAACGCAGTGCGACCTGGGCTTGAGAGTGAGGAGGGATATTAGAAAGTCTTGAGTCTTATTGAAAACCACCTGGAAGAACTGTAGACCAAAATTGAACAGTATTTCTTATCCCTTTCAACACGTGAATGACTGGGTGAGGGACTCTTTCTCTGAATCTACTGCTCAGCCCGAGAACCCGACCTCGAGAGAAGAGGAAGAACTGTGTGAACTGCAGTCTGATCGTGCATTTAAGATGAGATTTAGTGACCTGCCTCTGGACAAGTACTGGATTTCTGTGAAATTAGAGCATCCTGCCATTTATGGGAAAGCAAGGAATATTTTGCTGCAGTTTTCAACTTCTTACATGTGTGAGCCAGCTTTCTCTTAGTTAACAAGCATCAAAAGCAAGGATAGAAATATGCTCAATTCAGTTGAAGGTGAAATCTGTGTGTGCTTATCCCAAGTTCGACCCAGAAATGAGTATTTGTGCGCAAAAAAAAACAAGCACAGGTTTCACATGCTAGGCCTGTATTTGAGCCTGATCATGTCACTTAGTAAGAAAATGTTCTTTCAAAGTCTTGTATAAAATTGTGTCTTAGGCTAGATTTTTATTCATATTGCTTTGGCTTATGGTTTTAGTAACTTTACTATTCAACAATGTCAATAAATTTTCATGTTGTAAATAGCATTAATTAAAATCAATTTAAAACCTTTATTTAAATTAAACCTACTGAGCCCATCTTTAGAAAAATTAAATCCCTTTTTGGTTCAAGCCAGTTATTTAACAGAAATTTATTATGCTTTCCTTATGAGTTTTAAAATTTATGAAAGGGAAAGTTTAATTTCAAGAAAGGAAATCTAAGCTTGACTTTTTTTTCCAAGAAAGGTTGACGAAAAATTCATTCTCTACTCAAAAGAGCATTGATAATTATTTTTGGATTATTATATCTACAACTTATCGTTAGCTGTAGATATAATAATTTTTATGCAGGGCTTCCCTGACACCTGAAAATTATTTCAAGGGTTTTTGCAGGGCAAAAAGATTGAGAAAGACTGATCTAAACTGAACAATTTTCAGAAACACAGGCAACTGGAATCTTGTATCACAAAAGGCATGGGTCTATCCCAACTTTTTAAGAGCTATTCAATTAACCTCAAATTCGAGGCTCTTTATTTCTTTTTATTGATTTTTTAATGCATTTTCTACAACACTACAAAAAAAAACCCCAAGAACGAAATAGGAAATTAATACAGTGCAAGATAAACATACAATGGTAATATAATACGGAATATAATCATTGAAAAAGCACCCAAATTAAAGTCGTGTAAAGTTAGTGTCCACCCCCATCCCCCCCCCCAAAAAAAACCTCCAGACCAACCACAGCAAAATGTGGGAAATATAAATCAGAACATTCAAACCCCTAAATCTGTAAATACAATTAAAAACAGAAGATAATGATGCCTACTACCAAAAAGAAAGCTGAAAGTAAGGGACTGAAAAAGAAACTTAATCAAAAGGAAAGTTATGAAAATATTCAAGAAAAGGTCCCCAGACCTTATGAAACTTTATGTCTGAATTAAGATTTGAGTAATGAATTTTTTCAAGGTCTAAGCAGGACATAATATCGTTAAGCCATTGAGCGTGCATGGGTGGGGAAACATCTCTCTATCTAAGAAGAATTAGACGTCTAGCCAGGAGAGAAGCAAAAGATAATATTCGATGTTTAGTCAAACTCAAATGTATATCTGTCTCACTTTCGAGGCTCTTTATGGAAGCCTCTGTAAGTACTTTCCGACCAATTCCACCTCTAATTCCCCTATAAAAGTTTACTGCTGAATTTTGTACCAATACCCAGGTAAATCTAGACCTTAATAGCACCTGGCATGAAGACATTTTGTCTTGTTTCCTCCATTGTTCTTTTTGCTGGCTACTTTTGCATTGCTTCAACAAAATTTTGATTTTTGTTTTACCACCTGCTAAATCCAATTGAAACCCCCCAGCTTCTCTGGATCAGGAGGTTTCAGAGCTTCCAAATTGCCCATGGTTCAATCACTGGTTTTCCCTACAAACTCAAAAGCCAGTTCAAACCAATTTCTACCCCAGACTCTACTCCTTATGCCACCATCATAAAGATTTCTGACTCTTTCTGGAACAAATTGTTCCAGCCCCTCACTCAGCTAACCTTCAATCGAGCCTTGTGAAAGCACATTTACACCTACACAATCCCTCTAACTGCTTGTATATTTCTCGCATAAAATCTCACGAACATAAGACATGAGAGCAGAATTCCTCGGAGCAATTACGCCATTTCATCACAGTCAATTTATTATCCCTCTCAACCCCATTCTCTTGATAACTATTTACACCCTTAATATTTAAGAGCCTACCAACCTCTGCTTTAAATATATCCAATGACTTGGCCTCCACACCTGACTATTGCAAAGAATTCCACAGATTCACCACCCTCCAGCTAAAGAAATTCCTCCTCTGTTCTAAAAGGATGCTCTTGTATTCCGAGGCTGTGCCCTCTAGTCCTAACTTCCCCCACTATAGGGAGCATCCTCTCTGCATCTACTCTATCTAGGCCTTCCAATATTTGATAGGTTTCAATGATATACCCCCTCACTCTTCTAAACTCCAGCAAGTACAGGCCCAGAATCATCAAACTTGCATGATAACCCTTTCATTACAGGAATAATTCTCCTGAACTTCCCTCTGGACCCTCTCCAATGTCAGCACATCCTTTCTTAGATAAGGGGCCCAAAACTACTCACAATACTCCAAACGAGGCCCCCCCAGTGTCTTATAAAGCCTCAGTATTACATCCTTGCTTTCATCTACGCTAACATTGCATTTGCCTTGCTTACCACTGTCTCAACCTGCAAGTTAACTTTTAGGGAATCTTGCATAAGGACACCAAGTCCCTTTGCATCTCTGATTTCTGAAACTGATCCCTGTTCAGAAAATAGTCTATGTCTTTATTCTATCTACCAAAATACATGACCGTACACATCTCTACTGTATTCTATCTGCCACTTTGCTCGCTCTCCTAACCTGTCCAAGTCCTTTTACAGACTCCCTACTTCACAAGACAGCCATTTTGTGGGTTCCATTTCAATTTTACAGTGTACTGCTAATTTCTGCAGTTTCCTTGGCATTTCTTGATCAAGAAGCTGATAGTCACATCAGATATGATCGACTGACTCTTCTAAACATTGGGAAGATGGCATTTATCCACTACCTGCCGCCTTTTCTGCACTGGAACCCCTGCTGGCATGATCCATGGGAGGCTCATTTATTACACCACTGCTACCTCAGATGCAGCATCAGAGGCGAGGTAAAAGAGACAGCGTGCTAATCAGCCGTCACTCCCAGGCATACTCCTGGCTAATGTTCAGTCCTTGGACAACAAGCTGTGCAAACTGAGAGCCAAAACCTCTTACCAGCAGGAAACAAAGGAATGCAATGGTTTGTGCTTTGTGGAGACCTGGCTGATGGTGGAGATACCGGATCGTGCCATCGAGCACTCTGGGTTCTCCCTGTTCTGGGCTGACAGGTCAAAAAACCTCTCTGGGAAGAATAAAGGAGGAGGGGTATGCTTCATGGTCAATAATGTTTGGTGCAACCCCTGGAATGTGCATGCTCTCAAATCCTATTGTTCCCCGGATCTGGAGTACCTTGAGCTGCTGTGTAAACCTTTGTGGCTGCCTAGAGAGTTCATGGCTGTTATTATCACAGCTGTGTATATTCTACCGCAGGCTGATACTGACCTGGCTCTCAAGGAACTGTATGAAACTATCAGCACCTTGGAGTTGGCACACCCAGAGGCTGCCTTCATCGTCACCGGTGACTTTAACAGAGCGTCACTGTCTAAAGTCTCTGTGAAGTTTTGTCAACACATCCAGGTGAGCACACAGAGAGGCAGCATTCTCAACCACTGCTACTCTCCCTTCCGCAATGCTTGTAAAGTGCTTCTCCGCCTGATCACTCTTCCAACGTGCTTCTGATGTACAGGCAGAAGCTGAAACAAGAGGCGGCCATAGTTAAAACCGCCCTCTGTTGGTCCGACCAATCGGCCTCCACGCTACAGGACTGCTTTGAGGACGGCAACTGGAATGTCTTCCATGATGAGGATGTCTCCGAGTTTACGGAAGACATCATGAGCTTCACCCGGAAGTGCATCAAGGGTATTGTCCCCCAGAAGCTGGTCAGGGTCTATCCAAACCGGAAACCCCGGATCAACAGCTCCGTGCGAGACATTGCTGGTAATCAGCAGGAGTTCAAGAAATGCGGCTACGACCTGCTCAAAGTCATCAAGGCAGCGAAACAAAAATACAGGGACAAGATCCAGACACAACTTTACACCAACAACACATGCAGCTTATTGCAAGGTCTGCACACCATCGCAGACTACCAAGCTAAATGAAGAGGCATTTCCCACATCGCTGCCTCTCTCCCAGATAAATCTTCTTTCTTTTCAAATCTTTTTATTATTATTATTATTCAAAAATACACAGCTACATCGAAGTAACAACACTTACAATGCCTCAAAAAAATTATCTTAAAGATTGAAAATTTTTGTGAATAAAAAAAACCCTACTGAGCAAGAAAGGTGAGAAAGAAAAGCCCATTGAGGGTACAACCCCGGAGCCATGCGTCATATAGAAAGCTTCTAAAGATAAACATCAAACCGCCAACAAGAAGAAACAAATATATCAAAGCAAAATTTACACTTAGATTGTGGAGGAAATTTATCAGTTAACTGAAATGATAGTAACGAGCAAATGAGCCCCATCTCTTCTCAAAATCAAACAAAGGTTCAAAGGTTTGACTTCTAATTTTCTCTCCAAACTGAGACACAGCCTCACTTGAGAGAACCACTCTCCCAGATAAATCTTCTTTACGCTCGGTTTGATGTCGTCAACACCTGCACCTTAGTCATCACTGAGGCTGAAGTACACAGGTGCTCCCCACGAGTGGCCAGCCACAAGCCTGTGGGACCTGATGGCGTCCCAGGGCGGATACTCAGGATGTGTGCGACACAAATGGCAGGAGTGTTTACAGATATTTTTAATCTTCCCTCTCCCAGTGTAGAGTGCCCTCCTGCTTCAAAACATCCACCATTGTCCCTGTACCTAAATAGACCAAGGTAACATGTCTGAACAACTGGCGTCCTGTCACACTCACCTCAATAATAAGCGAATGCTTTGAGAGGCTGGTCAAGGATTACATCTGCAGCTTGCTGCCACCCACACTGGACCCCCTACGATTCGCCTACTGACACAACCGATTGACAGATGACACAATAGCCACAGCTCTACACACCATCTTTACACACCTGGAGAAGGATGCTTATTTGAGAACGCTTTTCTTGGATTCAACACCATAATTCCCTCCAGGCTCAACAAGAAGCTCAGAGACCTTGTGTAGCTGGATCCTGTCAGATTGCTGGCAGGTGTTCAGAGTGAGCTCCCTCACCTCTGCCCCTCAACACAGGTGCCCCTCAGGGCTGTGTCCTAGGCCCCCTCCTTTACTCTCTGTATACCCATGACTGTGTCGCCACCCACAGCTTCAATCTGCTAATCAAATTTGCTGACGACACTAACTGATTGGCCTAATCTCAAATAATAATGAGGCAGCCCACAGAGAGGAATCATCACCCTGACACAGTGGTGTCAAGGAAACAACCTCTCCCTCGATGTCGCAAAAACAAAGGAGCTGGTTGTGGACTACAGGAGGAATGGAGACAGGCTAACCCTTATTGACATCAATGGATCTGGGGTTGAGAAGGTGAACAGCTTTAAGTTCCTCAACATAAACATCACCGAGGACCTCACGTGGTTTGTACAAACCAGCTGTGTGGTGAGAAAAGCACAACAGGGCCTCTTTCACCTCAGACAGTTGAAGAAGTTTGGTATGGGCCCCCAAATCCTAAGAACTTTCTACAGGGGCACAATTGAGAGCATCCTGACTGGCTGCATCACTGCCTAGTATGGGAACTGTACTTTTCCCCATCACAGGACTCTGCAGAGAGTGGTACAGATAGCCCAGCGCATCTGTAGATGTGAACTTCCCACTACTCAGGATATTTGCAAAGACAGGTGTGTAAAAAGGGCCCAAAGGATGATTGGGGACCCGAGATACCCCAACCACAAACTGTTCCAGCTGCTACCACCTGGGAAATGGTACCATAGTATAAAAGCCAGGACTAACAGGCTCAGGGACAGCTTCTTCCATCAGGCCATCAGACTGATTAATTCACACTGATACAATTGTATTTCTATGTTATATTGACTGTCCTCTATTTATTACAAATTACTATAAATTGTACATTTACATGGCGGCATAACAAAGATTTTTACTCCTCATGTATGTGAAGGATGTAAGTAATAGTCAATTCAATTCAATACTACCTGCCCCTCCACTTATCATTGAATCATCTGTAAACTTTGCTACAAAGCATCAATTCTGTCATCCAAATCATTGACATATAAAGTGAAAAGAGGCAGTCACACCACCACTAGTCACTAGCAGCCAACCAGAAAAGTCCCCCTGTATTCCTATTCTGCCTCTTGTCAGTCAGCCAACCTCCCTGTCCATCCTAGTATCGTTCCTGTGATAGCATGGGCTCTTAGTTTGTTAAGCAGCCACATGTGCAGCACCATGTCAAAGACCTTCTGAAAACCCAGATGTCTCCTGACTCTCCTTTGTCTATCCTGCCTGTTATTTCCTTAAAGAATTCCAACAGACTTGTCAGGCTGTTAAGGAAACCTCTTAAGGAAACCATGCTGATGTTGGCCTCCAAGGACCCTGAAACCTCATCCTTCATAACGGACTCTTAAGATCTGACTGCCCACTGAAGTCAGGCTAAATAACCTGTAATTTCCTTTCTTCTGTGTCCCTCTTCAGAGAGTTGAATGACATTTACAATTTTCTAATCCTCCGGAACCTTTCCAGAATCTAGTGATTTTTGAAAGACTATTAGTAATGACTCCACGATCTCTTCAGCTACATCTTTCAGGGCCCTGAGGATATAGTACATCCGGTTCCAGGTGATTTATCTACCTTCAGACCTCTTAGTTTCCCAAGCACCTTCTGCTTAGTAATGGCAACTGCACTCAAATCTGCCCCCTAACACTCAGATTTCTTTGTCTTACACAGTGAAGACTTCTGCAAATACGAGTTCACCTGCTCTTTCTGTCATACCTTTGAGCCATACCTAACTGGAGATCCAATTGCACAGGACAAAGTTCTTGTGATGAAGCTGTTTGAATGGTACTCTTTAACACTCTACATTGATCATACATTTTCCAAAAAACAAGTCAGAGGATATTGTTTAGATAGTGACTGACAGCAGAGTTGATGCCTTCACTTCCTATGGATGCAGATTCCAGCTGATGTAGTCTTGGCTAGATTCAGGCAAGAATGGCCAATTGCACAATACAGGCCAGACGGAAAAAAATGACTCCGTCCATAATTTAGTGCTTCAACCAGTTTATCCACTGGAGGAGAGCAACTTGACTATTTACCCAAAAGCCAGGATTGCAGAAGATGGACAGAAGAGTGGGTTCAAAATATGTAGAATTGCAGCTTCATAATATCCCCACTTTGATGCAAAATGCTGGAAGAAACAACTTTACAATAAAATCGAAGGAAAGAGATGGAATGAAACATTTCTACAAGTTTCTGTGCTCTGCAATTCTTCTGTATAACTAGTGCTCATTTGGATACACAAAATGGGACAAACAACTTTCACATCAGAATATCTAACAAAGGAAAGCTGAGCAGCTATTTAATGTTAAAATGAAGGATAAGTCCAATGAATTTGATCCGAAAAGATTGAATTTTTAAACCAGTTTTTGTTTTAATCCTGAATGATAATCATGTGAAGAGGAAGACAGCCTAGAGCAAAACCCTACCCAAACTCAACAGGAAGATGAAACTGCAGTGACACTGATACAATGATCTCATCTCTTCATCTGCCAGTGGCTCCCAGGGAATTCACCTTCTGTGCTCCGAGCAGTTTGAAAAAGAGATCTCAGTCGAAGTCATGGGAACAGAAACAAGCAAAAAAAAACACACTAATATACTAAACTTCAGAAATTGCTCCGCTATATTTACAATTGCTGGTTTGCCTGTATTTTTTATATACATGAGAGATGAGGTCAAGCCAATCAACTGGTGAAAACTAGCTTTTGATGCTTTTAGTTCTCCCTCACAGTGCTCCACACATCCCAGCAGGTTAAACCTCAAGGTTAAACTGCTTACTGCTTAACTGCTACCATCATTGTCAGGATTCTCAACTGCTGCTTTTCCATTTCCTACACTTGTGCTCTAAAATCCTGTCCTCAGCTTCCACACGTCACGCCCCACATTCCTCCTCCATAATTTCTGATGCTTTCAGGGAGTTTCCTTCAGACGAAGCCTCCACTCAGTGTTCCAAAGGGACTGTTCCCTTCAGACCTTCTGTTCACTTGTGCTTCCCCACACTCACTCCTATCCTCATGACATCTTTCCAAATAACCACTGGAGCAGCAACATCCCCACATTTATTGCTTCCCTCCCCACCATCTGGTTAGCCAAACAGGGAAACTGCATTTCACTTCCAGTTTGGTGAATTGCATCTACACTCTCCGTGCCTTTTCCCCTGGAGAACGCAAACACTGACCGGGTGATTACTTTGCAGAACACCTCCATTCAATTCATCAGGGTGACCTTGAACCTTCAGGTGCCTGATGCCCTAATTCCCCACCCCATTCTGACCCCCTGGTCTTTCTCCCCTCATATTGGTCTATGGGAGCCAAATGCAAACTTGAGAAACAACTTTTCTTCCAATGAAGCAAGCTTCGGCCCTCAGGACTCACACCATGTTCACCTGCTTCAGATAACCAGTCTTTCCAGTTCCTGTCAGGACGTGGGAGTGCTCATCAGATCCAGCAACATACATGGCAATAGGGGGGACAGAGACCACAGAAGCAGTGGAACTGTCACGTCAGGGAGGAGAGAGAAAGGGCATCAGCCTAGGCTATTTCTTTCCCTGCAGATACTTATTTGGAACAATTCTTAAAGAACAAAAACAATCAAGAAAATAGCGGGAATTCCCTTCGTTCTTCTGGGATACTATGCCACTTAATTTGGACAGGAGATTGTTACTGAACAGTTTCGAACTAGCGTCAGGCTTGGGTAACCGTTAGAAATGACACCATGCCTAAAGGGAAGTTTATAAAATAGCATTAGTTGTGTGTGTGTTTGTGTTCAAAAAGCAGTGATTTTTGTCACTAATAGTTGGCGAGAAATAAGCAGTAAGACAATTCAGAACTGTTCTGCTTACTGCAGTTTAAAGGCATTTGGGCTTGGAGATGCCAGAAACAACTGGGAGAGAAAATGAAATAATTTCATAATTTCAAATTAGAAACACCTTAATCTGCTTGTTGTTATTAAAATGACTTAAAATTCAGTCACAATTAGAATATTAAAAGGGAAAAGATTCCAGCTATGACATTGTTCTTACCTGACACTCAGCGGGGACTCAACAGAAAGGCCGAGGAGGGCGCAGGCATCTCTGGTGAAGATGTCACAGATGTCTGCCCACTGGTTTGAATCCAGCAGATGGAGATATGGGGAGTTTGCAATACCATTGCGCAGGTAAACCAGGCTTCCCATCAACACTTGGATGTCTGGAATGACAACTCTTGCATTACTATCGAGCAATTCACAGAAGAGCAAAATGCCCCTGGCCAAGGGTAACACATTAGAAAATTAGCAGAACAAATGTCAAAAATTACTGATGACAGTGCAGAAATTTTAAAGGAAACTTATGGGGCAAGTTTTTAAATAAAAGTGATAATTGCTTAGAATAGAAGCAAAAGCAATTGCAGTGGGTAACAGGCATTTTCAGTGGTGCTATTAAGTTTGAGAACCCTGTAGAATTTTCTATTTCTAATAAGCATGACCTAAAATGTGATCAGATCGCCACTGAAGTCCTAAAACAGGATAAAGAGAACCTGATTAAATAAATAACACAAAACATTATACTTGTTCATTTATTTATTGAGAAGAATGATCCAGTATGACATGTATTTGTTGGAAAAAGTATGTGAACCTCTGGGGTAATGCCTTCTACAAAAGCTATTTGTTCCAATCAATGAGATGAGGTTGGAGGTGTGGGTTGTAGAGGTACCTGTCCCATAAAAAAGACACACAAAGTCAGAGCCTGCTTTGAAAGATCTGTTTATGTGCACCATGCCTCAATCAAAACAACTTTCAGGAGGACCTTAGAAGAATTGTAGAGATACATGAAGCTGGGAAAGGCTACAAGAGCATTTCTAAAGTTTGCGAAAGACCACCTGGATGTTCTACAATGCTTCTGGGACCATGTTCTGAGGACAGGTGAGACAGAAGTTGAACTTTTAACTCATTGCTAGGTTTGAAGGGAAAAAGGCACTGCACACCAACACCAAAACCTCATCCCAACTGTGAAGCATGGTGGAAGGAGCATCATGGTTTGGGACTGCTTTGCTATTTCATGAATGGAACAACTTGCAATCATTCAGGGAACGATGAATTCAAAATTGTATCAAGACAGTTTACAGGAGAATGTCAGGGCAGCGTTGTGTCAGCTGAAGCTTAATAGAAGATGGATAATGCAACAAGATAATGATCCAAAAGAGAAAAGTAAATTGACAACAAAATGTTTTAAAAGGAAGAAAATTTATGTTTTGGAATGGCCGAGTCAAAGTCCTGACCTTAATCCTACAGAATTGCTGTGGAAGGACCCAAAGCAAGCAGTTCATGCAAGGAAGCCCACCGACAGTCCAGAGTTGAAGCAATTTTGTAAGATGGAATGACCTAAAATTCCTCCAGGACCGACCAACGGTTACCGGAAATGTTTGGTTGAAATTATTGCAGTACAAGGGGGTCACACCAATTACTGAAAACAAAGGTTCACATACTTTTTCCAACATGTAATATTGTATCATTATTCCTCAATAAATAAATGAACAAATATATTGTTTTTTGTGTTATTTATTTAACTGTGTTCTCTTTATCTTGTTTTAGGACTTACGTGAATATTTGATCACATTTTAGGTCATATTTATGCAGAAATAGGGAAAAAGCTACAGGGTTCACAAACTTTCTAGCACCACTGTAGGTCCGTGCATGAATAGGTACACAAGATGCAGGAGGGCACAGGCAGATGTGATGTTTTAATTGGCATCATTGTCAGCACAGAAGGACTTGTTCTTGTGCTGGTTCCTAACCAGAAACAGAAGATCAGCAAATGTTACAAAACAAAGAGCTGGAATATGGATGCCACCACAGAACAGAAGTAAATCCAAATTTGATCCTGAATTCCAGTGTCATCTCTGTAGAGGGTAAACATTCTCCTTGTGACAGCATGGACTTCCTGGACTACCTACTGCAGTCTCTGGTCACTGTACTGTAAGCAGTGGCTGGTGACTAATGCAAGCAAGGGTACAATGTATGGTTAAATGAAACAAAAGGGAGAAATGCAAATGGTGGGATTGCTCTTCCACCATCAACTCGTGGGCTAAGTGGCCCCCACGTCACAGTAAATAAATAGACAACATACATAATATAATCTAAATAATCCTTATGTACAGGTAACCTCTGTGCATATAACAACATGCATTTAACATAGAATTCAGAAACACCCAGAGGAAACCAGATTTTCCAGGATTGCTTTGTTATGATGCTACAAACAAAACACAACCCTTAATATAGACCAGAACCACAAAAGGGAAGGACAGCTGTAATGAGGTAGGGTGTCAACACAAATGTTGGGAAACCAGTACAAGTCTGGTTGAAATCTGCTTACAGGCTATCCATAAGCAAAGCTCAGAGAATCGTAACTAGTTGTGACAGGGGTAAATGTAGAATTATTATTAAAGTTTGCGTTATTCTGTAGATATACTAATGGTTTTGGAGACTGCTAGTAGAGATGGTTATGTGTTTTTTTAAACAAGTGGACCTACTCCATCAGGTATTCTCAAGTTTGATGGAATAATCGAAGGCTTTGTTGCCAAGTTCACGGACAATATGAAGATAGGTGGAGGGGCAGGCAGTGTTGAGGAACCAGGGAGGTGGCAGAAGGACTGAGACTAGGAGAATGGGCAAAGCAGCAGCAGATGGAATACAGTGTGGGGAAGTGTGCAGTCATGCTCTTTGGTAGAAGGAAGAAAAGTGTAGACTATTTTCAAAGTGGGGAGAAAATTCAAAAATCCAAGGTGTGAAAGGACTTGGGAGCCCTCGTGCAGGAATCCCGAAAGGTCGATTTGAATTGGTGGTGAGGAAGGAAAATGCAATGCTAGAATTCATTTTCAGAGGACTAGAATATAAAAGTAAGCATGTAATGCTGAGGCTTTATAAAGCACTGGTGAGGCCTCACTTGGAGTATTGTGAGCAGTTTCAGGAAGGATGTGCTGACCTCAGGGAGAGCTCAAAGGAGCTTAAGAAGAATTATTCCAGGAATGAAAGGGGCATTTGATGCCCTGAGCCCGTACTTGCTGGGATTTAGACGAATGAAGGGGGAAATCCCATTGAAACCTATCGTATGTTGAAACACCTAGATAGGGTGGATGCGGAGAGGATGTTTCCTATAATGGCTGAGTCTAGGACCAGAGGACATAGCCTCAGAATAGAGGGACATCTGTTTAGAACGGAGATGAAAACGAATTTCTTTAGCCATAGGGTGCTGAATATGTGGAATTCATTGCCCTGGACAGCTATGGAGGCCAGGTCATTGGGTGTATTTAAGGTGGAGGTTGTTTGGTTTTTGATTAGTCAGGACGTGAAGGGTTATAGGGAGAAGGCAGAATGGAGTTGATAGGGAAAATGGATCAGCCATGACAAAATGGCGAGGTAGGCTCAATGGGCCAAATGGTCTAATACTGCTCCGACCTGGTTCTGAATTTACTTCACTGTATGGATAAGTTTTATTATGGGTTGTTACATTATGGTAAGTGACTCTCTTTTACTTCAGTGCCTTAAACATCTTGAAACCTTTAAATATTTGGACGCTGAATGCTCCTGAGCATTTTGGTATTCTTATTAAATGCCCAAGCAGAATGGACAGTGCCAGAGGTAGGATACACAGAGAATCATTCATGAGTGACCAAGGAAGGAAGATCCCGTTCTGCTCCGTTAGCCAATCTCAGTCGAGAGGGAACTGGACCACAGGACGAGTGATAGGTACTTCAGCTTTGGGTGATGGATAATCTACCTGCTCCTTAAGGCTATGGTGCAACCTCTCATGGAAGTCACTTATTCAAACAGGAGGGGAGAAAAGGGAAAAAAAAACAACTGAATGGCCTCATTGTCGGGTTTTAGCATCTGGAAGGTGCATTGGAGAAGGTGCCCTTTGTACATCCAGGGAATTATTTTAAAAACATGGTAAAATACTCTCCTAAAACTAACAATATCAATGTTTGGAGAAGAGGAGGAGAAAAGTTTTTAAAAAAGTAACAGAATTAATAAAGTGCATTAGTTTATTGGTATGATTGACAGGTTTATTCAATCATAGCCACTATAAGCTTGTTACTTAGCTTTTAAGTTGAAGCAGCCTTTTAAACAATTGACCAAACCCATCTGGTCTGACCTCTTTGATGTTGCTGTGCAAAGGGCTGAAAGTTCTTGGCATATTCCAGTGCCTCAATTTGGTTGATGATGCCTCCAGTCAGTAGGCTAATGAAATACAGCCTGTGCAGTTTGAACTCCAATGTGCTGTTCAAGGCCAGCAGTCTCTCCCGGTTTGTCATGGCCCATCTGAGGGACAGAAGCAAAGCATTCAAATCAGACGCAAACAAAGAAAACAGCTTATCACACTCACAAGGGAATCTGCAGATGCTGGAAATTCAAACAACACACACAAAATGCTGGTGGAACGCAGCAGGCCAGGCTGCATCTATAGGGAGAAGCACTGTCGATGTTTTGGGCCGAGACCCTTCGTCAGGACCAACTGAAAGGAAAGATAGTAAGAGATTTGAAAGTGGGATGGGGAGGGTTAATGCAAAATGGCACTGATGGCAATGTTGACAAGCATTTGAAAGAAATTGGACACAAATGCCTCTGACAAGACCCCACACAGCAGGCTGGTCTGGTCAAAACACAAAATGGTGGGGGATCTCAGCAGGTCAGGCAGCAACTATAGAAAAAAAATACAAGTGACTCTTTGGGCTGAAACATCGACTGTACTTCTTTCCCCCATACATGCTGCCTGGCTTGTCGAGCTCCTCCAGTGTCTTGTGTGCGTTGCTCGGATTTCCAGCATCTGCAGATTTTCTCTACATCCGGTAGGTTAGGTTGCAAGGGATTTAAGGAGAGGTAGCTAACTGGATTTATAATTGCTGGCTTGGTAGTAAATTCGGAGTGACGGTTGGAGGTGGTTTCTTGGACTGAAGGCCTGTGACTGGTGGTGTGCCTCTGGTGGGCCCTTTTCTTATTTATTATTAATATAGACAAGCCTCCAATCTGATTGCATATTGATTTTTCCTTCCAGTAAATACATTCCTCCCCCTCCCCCACTTCCTCTACTCCCCACTCTAACTTCTCACCTGCCTATCACCTCTCCCTGGGTCCCCTCCTCCTCCTCTTTCTCCTACGGCCCACTCTCCTCTCCCATCAGATTCCTTCTTCTCCAGCCCTTTACCTTCCCCACCAACCTGGCTTCACCTTTCACCTACCCTCCTCCCCACCTTATTCTAGCATCTTCCCCCTTCCTTTTCAGTCCCAGAGGCACCTCTTGGCTGGAAGCCTCGACGTTTACTCTTTTGCAAGGATGCTGCCTCCCCTACCGAGTTCCTCCAGCAATTTGTATGTGTTGCTTGGGATTCAAGGCTGCTGTTAAAAGGGTGGGTAAGGGCGAGATGTAGAGAAGTATCTGAACTCTGCCAACAGCGACAATGCACAACATCCCAGTCGAAGGAAACCGCGGCTCTCGAGGGTTGTGGGTTAGAGGTGTCCACTGAGAAACAAAGCATCTAAAATACAAAGCTAATTCTCTAGTTCCTCAATGTTCCCGGGGGTCAGCAGCTGGACAGTCAGCTTCCACATCCCCCTGCCTGCCTTCCGGTCCTCCCACAGGTGACAGGAGACTCAGGCAGTGGTCAGAGAAGAACACCGTGTGTGACGTTGGTGGCTCTGACCACGATAGGCTCTAACACGAACAGGAAACTAATCCAGGAACGGACTGAGCCAGCCGGTCGGTCGGAACCAGGTGGTTGTGGCTGCTGAAGGCCTCACGTAGCTTGGCTGTTTTAACCACTTCCATCAGGGATCTGGAGGTGCTGTCTACACTATCAGATCATCCAGCCATTGAAGTCAGTGGCCAGAACAACCAGCTGTGAGCAGCGGAGGGGGCTGCTCGATAGCGGCCTGGCGCTCGCTCCGCGCGGCTGAATTATACACCTCGATGAGCTGGAGCCGAGGGTTTCATCTGCCACGAGGATGCACACAGCAACCTCCTCCCTGACTTGGCTGATTAGAGAAGTTGCTTCCTTGTAGCAGGGTCCCCAGGCTGGAAGCGCAACAATCACTGCCCACTGACCATGGGGCCCTCATCGAGACCTCCTCCAGTAGTTGTGGAGGTCTAATGGACCGTATTGAGGGTGATCCTCCCCTGGACGTGGTGATGCTGATGGGGGAAAGAGGGACGTCGTTGGACACTTCTCCTTCTCCGGTCGATCTGCACCCTCCACCTCTCTGATCTGACGCATGTCTACTCGTGGATTCCCAGAGCTGGGAGGGAAGGGATGGCGCCTGTGCTGCTCTCAGTCTCCTGGAGCTGGGGGCCAGTGGCCTCTGTACAACTCCCTGGTTTTGACTGGCTGATCTGAGTCTCCTGGAAATGGAGGCTCGTGTGCTGCCCCTGGCCTCCAGTGGCTGGGGTTTGGTCGGTGGAATTCCTTCTCCATCCGCAAGTGCCCGTTGGCTCCTTTCCACGTTTTCCTCTGGTGTTTAGTGCCAGTTTCTCACGCTTGCTTCATCCTGATGGGAAGAGGTTGCTGTCACCTGTTTGCTGCCCTGCCCTCTTCTTCCTATTCCTTTTATTCTCATAAGAAATTCTTCTTCTTCACCCACCACCATTCCTCCTCTTGTCCCTCTGCTCTGCCCTTCTCCATGGACTCCTCTTCGCTGTGGAGGGGCGGGTAGGAGTTTGAGTCTGTCTCTGTTTCGGTGAGGGCCGTGGTCTTTGCGCTGTTGGTAGGCCCACGGCATTTGTCTGTGCATTCCCAGTGCCAGCTCTCCCTCTTACTGCTGGCAGGTACGTGCCAGCATGTTCTGGTCAGGCTTTCTGGAGGTGACCTGCCTCTCCACAGAGGTCGCAATATTTGCTTTCCTGGCAGTCTGGAGGCCTTCCTGTCTGCAGTTCTTGCAGATTACTGCACTGAATTGCCACGTGTCCAGTCTTGATGTATGCTGGTCAGCCCAGGCTCTGCTGTAACTCCACGTAACCATGGTTACCTCTGATGATGAAGGCCGAGGGCCAGTGGACGATGGAGCCATTTGAATCCACACCCAACTTAAACTTCATCTGGTGCTTACTTGGCAAGTTCCTGAACAAATCTTTGATATTCACACAGGTTCCTTTGCCCTCGAAGTTCAAAGTACATTTATTATTACAATGTGTATACATTATACAGCCTTGAGGTTTGTCTCCTTACGGGCAGCCACAAAACAAAAAAAGCACAGAAGAACCCATTAAAAAAGGTCGTCAAACATCAAATGTGCAGAGAGGGGAAGAAAAACAAATCGTGCAAACAATAAGAGTAAGCAAGTAGCTTTAGAAGTTTTCTGAAAGACACAAAGCCAGGCATCACTGCAACTGGAGCAGGCCACAGCCCCAGTTCAGCGCAGAGCGGAGTAAACGTTGCAGGGCAGCGAGCAGAACTGACCCTTTGCCTTGCTTCCGGTCCTGACACCCTGACCTTTCCGATCTGGCCCAGGCAAATACCAATGGGCTCATGTGGGTTGAACATGTTTCTTCTGGGTGGGGATGGTGACAAGTAGCTGTGCCTTCAATAGTTGTTGAAAAGTCTGCAGGAACATCTGCTATCCTGCCACACACTTGAAGGTTATATTGAAAAAAACCTCTGAAGTCTTGAATGCAATAGATTTCCTCTGCCTCGAACTTGCAGTACTCGAGCAGGACCTTCAGAATGAAGTGGTCCCTGTTGAAGGGGTTTCTCTTACTGAGATCCTTCAGTCCCACCCTGATCATGTGTTGGGTCCCAGTTCCTCCAGTCAAAATTGCTGGTAGATGCCGATTGCTGGCATCACCCTGGTTTCCCAATCCGCATGGCGGTCAGTCAGCTCGTTAAGCTCTCATCACGATGAGTTCCCCTTCTCCTCAACGTCTGCCTCCTCAGCCATCCAGCACGGGTAAAGCACCCCTATCTACTGAGCACATCTACACAAAATGCTGTTGCGGGAAAGCAGCATCCATCATCAGAGATCCCCACCACCCAGGCCATGCCCTCTTCACACTGCTGCCATCAGGTAGAAGGTACAAGAGCCTCCGGACTCACACCACAGATTCAAGAACAGTTACTACCCGGCAACCATCAGGCTGTTTTACACAAAGGGGATATCTGCACTCACTTGCCCCATCATTGAAATGTTCCCACAATCAATGACTTCACTTTTAACGATTCTTTATCACATGTTCTTGTTATTTATTGATATTTATATTTGCACAGTTCATTGCTTTCTGCACTCTGGTCGATCTTTCACTGATCCTGTTACAGTTACTGTTCTATAGATTTGCTGAGTATGCTCACAAGCAAACAAATCTCAGGGTTGTAGAAGGTGACATATACGTACTTTAAGAATGAACAGGTCAGCAGTGTGCACGGGAAAGGAGAGTCAGTGGCATTTAAAAGAATGCACAATCTGTAGGTGCAAATTAGGACTACAGCTGGAGGGATCAAACAGGTCGTCAAAGCTGCAAACAATTTAGATGAATACAAGACATGTAATGAAATAGATAAAGTATTTGCATAGTTAACCAGAAGAAACCACAATTCATTCCGTAGGGAGGGAACATGCAGTAATCAGAGTGTGCAGGTGGAAGTGACAAGGCCAGTCTCACTGAATGGCACAACAAGAAACAAGGCACTGGGGAGAGTCCATACAGTGTCAGAGCACAACAGCAGAGAGACAGGCCCTCCGGTCCACCTAGTGCACCTGCTTAGTCCATCTAGCCGTTTGTGGACCAGAGCTCTCTAAACCTCTCTCATCCGCGTACCATCCAAATTTCTCTTAAATGTTGAAATCGAATCCACACCCACCGGCAGCTCGCTCCACACCTGCACCACCCTCCGAGAGAAGAGGTTGCCCTCAGGTTCCTTTTAGACCTTTCAGCCCAAACCCTTGACCTCTAGTTTGAGTCTCACTCACACAGAGGGGAATAAGCCTGCCTGCATTTACCATTCTGTACTCCGAAGAAGTCTGGATACCTCAAAAAGATCTTCCCTCATTCTGCTGTACTCCAGTGAATAAAGTTCCAACTTATCCATTCTTTCCCATCACCCAGATCCTCAAGTCCCAGTAGCATCCCAATAAATTTTCTCAAGTCCGAGAAACCTCCTTGTATGTTCTCTCTGCACACTTTCAAACTTATTGATATTGTTCCTGTAGGTAGGTGCTCAAAACTGCACAAAATACTCCAAATTTGGCCTCACCAACATCTTGTGCAACTTCAACAGAACATTCCAACTCATATACCCAGTGTTCATTCATATGGTCAGATCATATAATCAATTATATCAAAGGCTATAGGGATTACATAAAAACATAGACCCCTACAGCACAATACAGGCCCTTCAACCCACAAAGCTGTGCCGAACATGTCCTTACCTTAGAAATTACCTATGGTTACCCATAGCCCTCTAGTTTTCTAAGCTCCATGTACCAATCCAGGAGTCTCTTAAAAGACCCAATTGTATCTGCCTCCACCAATGTCACTGGTAGCCCATTCCACACACTCACCACTCTAAAAACTTACCCCTGACATCTCCTCTGTATCTACTTCCAAGCACCTTAAACCTGTGCCCTCTTGTGCTAGCCATTTCAGCCCTGGGGAAAAGCCTCTGACTATCCACATGATCAATGCCTCTCATCATCTTATAGAAACATAGAAAATAGGTGCAGGAATAAGCCATTCGGCCCTTCGAGCTTGCACCGCCATTAAGTATGATCATAGCTGATCATCCAACTCAGAACCTTGTATCTGTTTTCTCTCCATACCCCCGATCCCTTTAGCCACAAGGGCCATATCTAACTCCCTCTTAAATATAGTCAATGAACTGGTCTCAACTGTTTCCTGTGGCAGAGAATTCCACAGATTCACCACTCTCTGTGTGAAGAAGTTTTTCCTCATCTCGTTCCTAAAAGGCTTCCCATTTAATCTTAAACTGTGACCACTCGTTCTGGACTTCCCCAACATCGGGAACAATCTTCCTGCATCTAGCCTGTCCAATCCCTTTAGAATTTTATACGTTTCAATAAGATCTCCCCTCAATCTTCTAAATTCCAGCGAGTATAAGCCCAGTCGATCCAGTCTTTCTTCATATGAAAGCCCTGCCATCCCAGGAATCAATCTGGTGAACCTTCTCTGCACTCCCTCTAAAGCAAGAATGTCTTTCCTCAGATTAGGGGACCAAAACTGCACACAATATGCTAGGTGCAAGGCCTTGTACAACTGCAGTAGAACCTCCCTGCTCCTGTACTCGAATCCTCTTGCTATGAATGCCAACACACCATTGGCCTTTTTCATTGCCTGCTGTACTTGCATGCCCACTTTCAATGACTGGTGTACTATGACACCCAGGTCTCGTTGCATCTCTCCTTTTCCTAATTGGCCACCATTCAGATAATAATCTGTTTTCCTGTTCTTGCCTTATTCTTCCTTATACACCTCTATCAGGTCACCTCTCATCCTTCAAGCAGAAAAGGCCGAGTTCAGTCAAGCTATTCTCATAAGGCATGCCCCCCAATCCAGCCAACATCCTTGTAAATCTCCTCTGTAACCTTTCTATGGTTTCCACATCCTTCCTGTAGTGAGGCGACCAGAACCGAGCACAGTACTCCAAGTGGGGTCTGACCAGCGTCCTATATAGCTGCAACATTACCTCTCGGCTCCTTAATTCAATTCCATGATTGATGAAGGCCAATGCACCGTATGCTTTCTTAACCACAGAGTCAGACTGCACAACAGCTTTGAATGTCCTATGGACTTGGACCCCAAGATCCCTCTGATCCTCCACACTGCTCAAAGTCTTACCATTAATACAATATTCTGCCATCATATTTGACTTACCAAAATGAACCACCTCGCACTTATCTGGGTTGAACTCCATCTGCCACTTCTCAGCGCAGTTTTGCACCCTATCACTGTCCCGCTGTAACCTCTGACAGCCCTCCACACTATCCACAACACCTCCAACCTTTGTGTCATCAGCAAATTTACTAACCCATCCCTCCACTTCCTCATCCAGGTCATTTATAAAAATCACAAAGAGTAAGGGCCCCAGAACAGATCCCCGAGGCACACCGCTGGTCACCGACCTCCAATGCAGAATATGACCTGTCTACAACCACTCTTTGCCTTCTGTGGGCAAGCCAGTTCTGGATCCACAAAGCAATGTCCCCTTGGATCCCATGCCTCCTTACTTTCTCAATAAGCCTTGCATGGGGTACCTTATCACATGCCTTGCTGAAGTCCATATACACTACATCTACTGCTCTTCCTTCATCAATGTGTTTAGTCACATCCTCAAAAAAATTCAATCAGGCACAATCCTGACTTTGTCAAAGCCATGCTGACTATTCCTAATCATATTAAGCCTCTCCAAATGTTCATATAAATCCTGCCTCTCAGGATCTTTTCCATCAACTTACCAACCACTGAAGTAAGACTCAGTGAAAAAAATATATTTTTTTCATCTTTTGTTGCAGGTCCTTTATCAACCTTCAGTAATAATTAACTTCAGGCCTCTATATAAACATTTAGAATAGATATCCCAATGAACTGTCGACTTTGTGCAGTTTCCCTTCCAACCAATTGGTGGTGCTGTTGCGTAACTTTTTGAAATTCCCTTTCAGTTTTTCACTTCAAATTTCAAAGTAAATTTATTATCAAAGTACATGTAAATCACTACATACAACCCTGAGATTTTTCTTGCAGACATACTCAGTACATCCAGTAACCGTAATAGAATTAAGGAAAGACCACAGTCAACACGGCTGACAACCAGTCTGCAAAAGACAAACTGTGCAAATACAGATGAAAAAAATAAATATTTATGAATGATAAGCATTAAACATTGTGAACATGAGATAAAGAATCCTTGAAAGTGAGTCTATATCAAAATAAAACAGACCAATTAAACACAACATCAGTTTTACAAAAAGAAACAAGATCAGATCACTTTAACTGCACACATGTAAAGGCAAACAACTTATCACGGAGATCGAATACATTCCCACAAGGAAGTGTCACGAGGAGCTCTCCCTCGGGGTCAGAAACACTTTGCTTCCACTCTGATCTGAGGTGACTGATGAGGCCAATATGGGATTTGCAGACTGTTGGGTGGGTTCCTGCAAGTTCATGGAAACTCTTCACTGGGTGTGCCTTTCCTATTATGAGCTGTCACTGGCCAGGGATTCCCACAAGTTGCTGAGGATGTTATGTGTTTTCCAAAGAAGCTTTATGAACATATTGGAATCTGTAACCTCACCTGAATACTCTTGGTAATTTCTTCCCTTCAGAGAGCTCAGAACAGAGAGTCCATTTCAGGAGCTTGGCATTGGCTATCCAAATGATGCGGCCCTCTCAACAGACCTGGCTGAGTCTAATTAGGATTTCAACACTGGGGACGTTGTCATGACCCAGGGCACTGACATTAGCTTGCTCGATGTGCTGCTGCATTTTGCAAGCAACATTGCTGGTGCTCCTCCAGGGCCCTGAAGCATTGCTGCGAGTTTTCCAAATCTCAGGTACAAGTGAGGGGGCAAGGAATCACTGCTGCTAGCAGTATCCAGCCTGCGGTCACACCTTCCTTCAACTCGTCAAAAGATGGATGTGCTGACAGACTGGAGACAGCAAGGTCCACCTTGCTGACAGTGGGAGGAACTTTACTTTTCTGATGACATTAGCCAGAGTGGTGAATCTGTGGAATTCTTTACCACAAGCAGCACCTGGAGGCCAAGTCTCTATGTATAGTTAAGGCAGAGATTGATAGATTCTTGAATGGACAGGGCATGAAGGGATACGGGGAGAAGGCTGAGAGGAAATCTGGATCAGCCATGATGAAATGGTGGAGCAGACTTGATGGGCCAAATGGCCTAATTTTGCTCCTAAATGTTCATATAAGACTTGAAGTTCAGCCTCCCAGTATATACAATCACAAGCCTTGCCTGTGTCCTGCTGCTCAATAACAGAGGTCACAAATACTGAAGCTCCCATCTGTTCTGTAGAATGGTTCCTCTTTAGTACAAAATGTACTAAATTGGAAGCAAGGTGGATTGAGAAAAGGGTTTCAGTAATGGGACAGTCTCGCTGCACTGGGAATAGGGTAGCAGACCAATTGATTAGCATCACAGCAGTTACGTTGTATGTAGTAGATGAAGGAAATACATAACTGTGAGCAGCCAAGTTGAAGGATTCTCCTCCATCCTTGGAACATTCAGCCCATCTGGCTCCCAAGGATCCGATCCCATCGATTCCATCCACCTTCTCCTTACATCCCAGTAACTCATTCTTTCTCACGTGCCCATTAACTCCCATTTGACTTTTTTTTTAAATTATTAACCTATAGGGCAACTTACAGTAACCGATTGACCTAAAGATATGTCTTTTAGATGTGGGTGGAAGCCTAGAGCACACACAGGAAACCGAGATGGTCACAGAGGAAACATGCAAACCCTGCAGCTACAACACCCAGGGTCAGAATCGAAGCCAAGCTGAGAAGCAGCAACACTAGCTACTGTCCCACCGTGCTGAAAGTCCAAGGCCACAACGCGTTTCATAATCTCTGAAAATGCAGATTGAGTGGTAGTGGAAAAGTGATCCCTGGAGCCCTGGTCAGAGACAGAAACTGCAATTGTCCCTGTTCATTCAACATCACCATCTCATCATCAATTGCCAGCCAGCAACAGAACAAGCAGACATGGTCAATTGCAGTTCAAGGAAGTGCTGGCCAGCAATGGCAATCTACATGTTATCATGATAATTTTCAACTGACCACCAAAATATTGTAGGGGTAAGATCCCGTCATGGTAATACAGTTAAACACTGCCAGTACTGGCACTCGAGTCATATTATCAACAATATTAAACATTTACATTTCTCCAACTATCACCAACACATTCAAACCACGACCTTCTGCAATATTCTCACTGCAATGGCCCTGGAAGGGAGCTGTTTATAGGTTTGTGGAGAGCGGAAAGAGAGCTTGATTTTTAACAAAAGGAGACATGAAGCTTAGCCTCTCAGTACATACAGTCGGCCCTCCTTATCCGCGGGGGATTGGTTCCGGGACCCCTCGCGGATACCAAAATTCGCAGATGCTCAAGTCCCTTATTCAACCTGTCCGAATGCAGTGGACCTTAGGACCCAGCGGAACCCCAGACCTTATTTAACCTGTCTCAGCGCGGTGAACATTAGGAACCAGCGTCAGAGATCTGAATTCGCAGAGCTTCTGTTCGTGAAAATAATCACGAACACGATTGAAAATAAAGTGTAAATAATAAAGCAATCGGAAAGAGGTGAAACGCTATCAGTCATCAGAAAAGCGGAAGGCTACAGTCGGTCAACGATCTGAACAACTTTAAAGGATAAAGTGAGAAAGGCTCTGCCCCGATGAAAACTACAATTATTACTAAGCAACACAGTGAGTCCTGACGAAGGGTCTCGGCCCGAAATGTCGACAGCTTCTCCCTATAGATGCTGCCTGGCCTGCTGTGTTCCACCAGCATTTTGTGTGTGTGTTGCAGTGGTTTAATTATTGGGTTTTGGGTTTTTGATCCTCCACATCAACCCGGCACGGTGGAGAGCGCACTAGGGAGTGATCTGTCCTGAGTCCCGAGAACTTCCGTTCCCGAGCCCGGCGCTGAAACATATGTTCTTAAGTGTTTTATATGCATAGAAAGGTAAAATATATACTATATACAAATGCAAATGTTTGACTAACCAATGCTAAATGATACCAGATGCACCTGTTCTGACTTACTTAGTAAGAGAACTCCCTATTTTTTTCAGTCCCGATCCACAATAGCGCACACACATCCTCCCGTCTACTTTAAATCATCTCTAGATTACTTATAATACTTAATGCAATGTAAACGCTATGTAAAATAGTTGTTATATTGCATTGTTTAGGGAATAATGACAAGAAAAAAAAAGTCTGCACATGCTCGAACATGCTGGAAGAGCACTTCCGGGTTTTCTCGATTTGCGGTTGGTTGAATTTGCGCACGCGGAATTCGTGGATAAGGAGGGCCGGATGTACAATTCCGAGCCTCGCCTGCATACTGCAGCTCAATAACCAAGTGACGTAGTTTTGGAGTAGAGGAGTCAAATGCTTACAAAGCAGCATCCTAGTGGCAGACTGAGAGGACAGGGCTTCTCAGAACCTGCGTCAATATGGATAAACCTGAAGAAGCAGTGCAGATGCTGGAGCAGACACTTATGGAGTTAGGATACCTAGAACCCAAACATGTTGGTGTCAATATGAAAGTAGTACATTTCCAATAGCAGGGGAGACTAAAATCAGAGGACGCAGTGTCAGAATAGAGGGATATCCCTTCAGAACAGAGGTGAGGGGGAAATTTCTTTAGCCAGAAGGTGGTGAATGCAAGGAACTCGTGACCAGTGGCTGTGGAGGCCAGGTCATTGGGTATATTTAAGGGAGAGGTTAATAAATTATTGATTAGTCAGGGTGTGAAGGGATACAGGGAGAAGGAAGGAGATTGAGACTGAGAAGGAAATGGATAAATGGATCAGCCATGATGGAATGGTGGGGCAGACTCGATGGGCCAAATGGCCTAATTCTGCTCCTATTTCTTATGTAGAGAGGGAGCATCACCATTCCTAAAATGAAGAAATGTCAAAAAGGCTGATTAAGAATAAGGAATGAAATTGGTTTATTCACATTTTATATAAACTTTTCCATGCCCCAGAAATGTATAGAAGTCTTTGTTGAATCAACCTTGAGGAACGGATGCAAACAAGTCCTTTCTCTGATGGTCTCCTGGCCCTCCCTTACACCATCCTGACTTGGAAAAACTGTTCATTTATTACTGCGGGTTCCCAATTCCTGGAACTTTCTCCAGAAAGACAGCAGGGGCTCATAGTTGAGGGCCCACCATCATCCTCTGATCAACAGATGGGAAAAGGGATTCCTTGCTGGCATTGCTAGAAATACCCACAGTCCAGAGATAAGGAAAAGAACATTTTCACTGACACATTTTTTAAACTGATCAGTTAACCACTGTTCATCTCGAAAGAGAAGGTCCCAATACCTGTACTTCACACCACGGTTCCAGTAAATGAAACCGTCACGGTTGCTGAAAGCCAGAAATTCCCAGCAAGAGCTCCCAGACATGGGAAGGGAAATTTATACCAAGACTTACTCCAGTGCTGGCCTCAAATCTCGCACCCGTAGTGCCTCCAGGATCCTGTTCAACTCCAGAAAGGGTTCCTTCTGACAGAGCTCAATACATATTCCGGATTCCTGGGAAAAGATGGAAAATGGGATTAGCCACAAGTTTAGTACACAGTGATCAACACACACAAGGAAATACAGTATTTAAATTTCTGCGTTTTAGAGGAAATATGCAAAATAATACAATTATTTGGTACCAAGAGCTGTAGTACAATATAAAGATGGATGGGAAAGGGCAAGCGGCTACAAGTGTGGGCTGAATTCGTCTCGACTTCAATGTGGTTCCAGTTCTGGGCACCTCACAGTATGTCAGTGGTATAAAAGGTTCCATATGAGACCTCATATTTATTGGTCATCCTTTACACAGGCTATTGGCCCACTGATTGACTGGCAATTTAGAGCAGTAACAGAGGTGGTGGTCACCATTAAAGTTTTGACAATGAACAAGGGACAAACCACCTTCACTCACACTGGGCCAGCAACCAGGGAGAGCAGTTTGAGATAACTGGTAGGGAAACTAAAATGAAAATGAGGATTAAAACAGAAAGTTGTTGCATTCTGAAGTACAGTTTTTGATGGAAATGGCTAGCATTCAATGGAATTGGTTAAATTCTTGAGGAGGAAAAGAGACAAAGTAAGTGAAGAGACTGGAAACTATATCAAAAGACCCAGTACAGACAGGACATCCCGATTGGCTGCAGGTTGGGTGTAGGCTTCCATTTTTCATTAACAGCACTAGCAGTCCAGTAGTCCCGGAAACAAGTTGCCACGACGATAGATTGCTCTGCTGGTGTGCTCTCATTAGGGATCAGTCTACCCTTGCTTTGAGGTCCTGGTAAATTAGTGTCGTGGGATCTGGGCGTTGTTGGTAGGGCCATCACTTGTTGTCATTCTTAATTATCCTTGAAAAGCTGGCGGTGAATTACTGTAGCCCCCCCTGCTGAAGGTAATCCTGCAGTGCTACTGGGGAACAACTTTTGAGCTTTGGACCCAGTACTAAAGAATCAGGGGTCCATTTCCAAATCAAGGTGGTACATGACAAGAGTTTTGAGGTAATAAAGCTGCAGCTCCAAAAACACTAGACAGATACAGGTGGAGTAGTACGTTCAGATCTGCGCATCGCACTGAAGGAAGGATGTGGAGCTTTAGGGAGGGTGCAGGAGAGATTTACCAGAATTTTGTACGTCTTCTGCAGAATAGCTGAGCAAGCTAGGCCTTTCCTCATTGGCGCGAAGAGGGCTGAGAGGCAACTTGACAGAGGCATGGAAGAGTGGGCTGTCAGTGCCTTTTCCCCAAGGTGACAACGGCTAAAATGAGAGGACATACTCTTAGGGTGATGGAAAGAAAGATTACACAGAGTGACAAGTACATAGACCACACTGTCAGGGGTGGTGGCTGAGGCAGATAACTAGGGACATTGAAGTCACTCTTAGATGAGCCTATTGTTGAAAGCAGCATGTCGGGCTATGTGGGACAGTAGGATTACATGAATCTTGTCATCGGTTAAAAGGCTGACACAACATTGTGGGCTGAAGAGCCTGTACTGTACAACTCAGAGTAGGAGCTGTCGCTCCCACAAACCAGAAACATTTGTTCTTCTTTCGGGTAGAGGTCGCTGGTCTAAAAGGTGCTGTTGGAATAGCCTAGGTGGGAAACTGTAACGCAGTTTGTAGACAGAACGCACCACCCTCACGGTGCACAGATGGAAGAGGGATGGGAATTTAGACCGGGTCAGGCTCACTTTACCCTGATGCTGTCGAACTCTTTGAGAGCTGCTGGTTCTGCACTCGTCCAGGCAAACAGTGTGCATTCCTTGTAGATGAAGAGGTTCTTGATGTCAGGAGGCGAGTCATCAGCCACGGTATCCCTGGACTCCGGCCCGCTCTTAGAGCCACAGTATGTATAAAGCCAGCACAGCTGAGTCTTTCAGTTGATGATGAGTGACACGTATTGGGAATACATCAAATGTTTCGACATTTGGCATGTTGGCATTTTCATGTTTTGGCACTTTCTGTAACACAACCATGCCTTGCCACATAGCGTCAGGTTGCCTACATGCTTGCACCATGCAAACGTGCCTCCATCGTCAGAAGATCTGCTTCCATCACGGCAGTTCAGAAGGTCCTGGCCCTCCACGCTTTTTTTTTGAACAGCTCAAAGTGATTACAAGAAGACTTGCCAAAATCAGACCTCTCAGAAAAGAGCTTCCAAATTCGTATTACAGCTTTTCCTACAGTAACCCAAGATAGCACAAGGACTTGCTGACAGTTCCAGCTGCAGTCGTGTAAAGATTAATTTGCATGGAATGAGGGCAGACTGGTAAGGTTAGTGTTTATTGCCCCACCAGTAAATACACCCGAGATGGCAGGTGACGATCCACCTTGTTTGGAACACTGCAACCTATAGTTCAAAGCTACATTCGACATGCTGTCCAGAGGGAGTTCCACCCCACATAACTCCGGAAGCATGGGGTGTAACTTGGAGATGATTCCATTCACTTGTTTTCTTTTCCCATCTCAGTGATCAATGCTTGGGAGGTTCTCAGACAGATATTATTGTGAATCCTGTGGACAGTTCAGGGCAGTGGCAATCCACCAGTTTGGGGGAATGAATATGCAAGAGAATGAATGTTGCAAGAGGTTCCTGAGCTGCAATTCCCTCACCCAGGCAGTTTTTCCATCACATTATTGGCATTTGATTAAGATGCTGGAAGAGCATCACTTTGAAATCTTCAACATTCCTCTGAATAGTTGCTCCCAAGTTTGTAAGAGGACAAATCCAGGAAAGATGGCAGCAACGATGGCTGGAGTTGTCCACCCAGAATAGTGCCTGGTCCCTCTCTCCTTCCTATCCCTACCAGAGATCTCACGTTCTATCAATATGACTGGACAACCCTCCCCACTGGTGAGCAGGCCAGTTCCTGGTCTTACCTGGCACAGTTCCTCGGCGACATTCAGCAGCCCTTGCCTGTACAGGTGCTCCACCACAGCCTCACTCAAAAACTGCTGCTTTTCGTGCAGATCCCAGACACCTTCCACCCCGACTCCACTCACGTCCGTGTCAAAGTTCTGCACAAAAGACAGGATCTTATAGAAGAAACAGGCCAAACAACTCAAGGAAGCAACATCTTCTATGCGACCTTCACTGGCAAAACTACCATTTCAAAAGCAACGGAGAGTGAACGACTGCAGAGTAGGTACCAGAGCTAGCACTGATGTAGCGTACTTGGCGAAGCAACAGCGCAGCCCAATCTGAAAATGCAGCATCATTTTAACTACCCAAGCAAACCATCTACCTGCAGGTAAAATGTACTTGAGGATTATTTTAGAATCAGACTCAGAGATGTAGCACAGAAACAGGCCTTTCGGCCTAGAAAGGATCAGCCACCCATACACACCAATTCTACATTAATCCATCTTTATTTTAAATACTAGCCCCACAGTTCCTGCCAGATTCTGATACTCAGCTGGACACCAAGGACAGTTTAAAGTGACTAATTAACCAACTAGCTTTGCACACCAAAGGGCCATGGAATGAAATGGGGGCTCTCGGAGAAAACCCACCCAGTCACAGGAAGAGCCTGTGAGCTTTCCATCTCTGCCAATTCAAGGCCGCAGCTCTGCAGCCCCTCTGGGCCATCCCAAATAATATTCCTTTTGTGTCGATTAATTCATTTGAATTTTCTGTGTCATTTTTTTCTGCTGCACAATTTTTGCTGAATTGTTCCCATTTTTCTCTACCGCCCCCCTCCCCACCCTCATCATTGTGTGCTGTCTCACTGCTATCTTACTGGAGCTCCCTGTGCCCATTAGCAGTGCCCTAGTGAGCGGGTTCTGATAACTCAAATGGACAACACATGCTAATTGGCAACTACCTACTGCCCGATTTCCTTGTAATCTGTGCATTTGGGTTTTGCTCACTCCTTCCCCAGATTTTCCCCAAGGAACAGAACTGTGGTAATTTTCCCCAACGGGATCCTCATCCCAGGCCAGTGTTAACACCAGGCCTTGTCGGAAGTAGCTGCCAGGAGCCCCAGCTCCCAGCACGGGCGCTAGTTTAAAGTTGCTATATCATTAGCAGCTGTACTTTTGTCATGGAATTCAACAGGGAAGCGTGACCTCCCACAGAATTCCCAACTCACGGGCAGGGATCCCAGCCCAGGCCCAGTCAAACTGACGCAAAGGCAGGTAGTCTCACACCAGTTCCCAGGAGAAGGGAGGTAGAACACTCAAAGTTCAAAGTAAATTTATTATCAAACTACAAACCTGTATTGCAGCATAAAAGCCAGGACCAACAGGGTCTGGGACAGCTTCTTCCACCAGGTCATCAGACTGATTTGCTGATCATGCTGATACAACTGTATTTCTATGTTATATTGACTGTCCTGTTGTATGTAGTATTTACAAATTACTATAAACTGCACATTTAGACAGAGATGTAATGTAAAGATTTTTACTCCTCATGTATATGGAGTAAAGTCAATCCAATTCAATGTCACCATATACCACCCTGATTAATTTCTTGTGGGCAGTCACAATAAATACAAAGAAACACAGTAGAATCAATGAAAAATCTGCACACTCGGATGAATAAATAACCAATGTGCACAAGACAAATTGCTCAAATACAAAAAAAAGAAAAATAAGAATAGTAAACGAAAAGTAATAAAATACTGAGAGCATTAGTTATACAATTCTTGAAAGTGAGTCCATAGGTCACTGAATCAATTCACTGTTGGGGTGAGTGAAGTTACAGTGCTGACTGCACAGGTTGAGTGTTGTTAAGAAGGTGTATAGCGTGTTGGCCTTCGTAACTGTGGGATTGAGTTCAAGAGCTGTGAGGTAATGATACAGCTGTATAAGACCATAGTTAGACCCCACTTGGAGTACTGTGTTCAGTTCTGGTCACCTCACTACAGGAAGGATGTGGATACTATAGAGAGAGTGCAGAGGAGATTTACAAAGATGTTGCCTGGATTGGAGAGTGTGCCTTATGAGAATAGGTTGAGTGAACTCGGCCTTTTCTCCTTCGAGTGATGGAGGATGAGAGCTGACCTGGTAGAGGTGTACAAGATGATGAAAGGCATTGATTGTGGGGATAGCCAGAGGCTTTTTCCAGGGCTAAAATGGCTAACACAAGGGAATATAGTTTTAAGGGACTTGGAAGTAGGTACAGAGGGGATGCCAGAGGTAAGTTTTTCCACACAGAGTGGAGGGTGCGTGGAATGCACGGCCGGTGACAATGATAGAGGCGGATACAGTAGGGGTTTTTTTAAAAGAGACTCTTAGATAGGTATACGGAGTTTGGAAAAATATAGGGCTATGCAGTAGGGGAATTCTAGGCAGATTCTAGAGCAGGTTACATGGTTGGCACAACATTGTGGGCCGAAGGGCCTGTAATGTGCTTTCTATGCTCTATGCTTTAAGTTCTCCACTCTGGTTCAGGAGCCTGATAGTTGAGGGATAATATCTAAGAGATAACACTTTCATCAGTATTAATA
The DNA here is from genome assembly GCF_030144855.1 of Hypanus sabinus. NCBI lineage: Eukaryota > Metazoa > Chordata > Chondrichthyes > Myliobatiformes > Dasyatidae > Hypanus > Hypanus sabinus. The sequence continues at coordinate 19,785,023 of NC_082720.1, forward strand.
CTTTAACTGGTTTTAACATGCAGATGTGCTTTATACCGTGGGGCAGCATAATAGTGAAGTGGTTAGCACAATACTTTACAGTACCAGCGACCCGGGTTCAATTCCCACCACTGCCTGTAAGGAGTTCGTACGTTCTCCCCAAGACCGTGAGGGTTTCTTCCGGGTGCTCCGGTTTCCACCCACAGTCCAAAGACGTACTGGTTGGGAGGTTAACGGGTCATTGTAAACTAGGCTGTGATTAAATCGGGGGATTGCTGGGCGGTGAGGCTTGAAAGGCTGCAACGGCCTGTTCGGTGCTGCATCCCAATAGGTAAAATAAAAAATAAATATAAAGTATTTTTAAAGTTGTCTTTAAAACTTCATTTTCTGAATTTAAAATTTAAGAGAAACCATGATTGAATGGCTTGATGGGCCAACAGGCCTAGCCCTACTCCTTTATCTTATGGCCTTTATTTTTTAATTCCTTGAGGAACTTAGCAGGTTAGGTAGCATCTATGAATATGACTAAACAGTCAATGCTCTGGGGAGAAACCCTTCTTCAGGATTAGAAAGGAAAACTCTTAGGAGCAGGTGTGTCTGCTCTGCCATTTCATCATGACTGATCCAATTTTCCTCTCTGCCCGTCTCCTGCCTTCTCCCCATATCCCCTCATTCCCTGACCAATCAAGAATTTATCAACCGCTGCCTTAAATATACATAAAGACTTGGCCTCCACAGCTGCCTGTGGCAAAAATACAGGGTGTTGATTCTCCACCCTGAGGGTGGCCTCAATGTGACCCAAGAAGTGGTCTTGGACCGACATGTCTGGATGGAAATGGGAATAAGAATTAAAAGTGACCTCCACCACTGATACCTCCCTCAGCCACATCTCCTCCATTTCACGGGCATCCACATCCATACCCCCACCCTGTCTTCCCGCCACCTTAATAAGGATAGAATTCCTCTTATCCTAACCTGCCAGTCCACAGACCTCCGGATCCAACAAATCATTCTCCATAACTTCCAGCCATCTGCAAAGGAATCCTTCCACCAAACACATCTCTGTTTTACGTGGGGATCTCTCCCTCTGTGATTTCCTTATCCATTTGTCACTCCACACTAACCCCCTCCCTGCAAATGGCTGAATGGCTACCCGCTCCCTCACCTCCATTCAGGGCCACAAACAGTCCCTCCAAAGTGTGGTAACATCTCACTTGCAGGTCTGCTGGGGTGTTGTGTCGCACGCGGTGGTCCCGATGTGGCCTCCTCTACACTGGTGAGACCCCTTGTAAATTGGGGGGCTGCTTCCTTGAGCACCTCCGCTCCACCCGGCAGAAGCAGAATTTCCCAGTGACCAACCACTTTAATCCCCGTTTCCTCCAAAACGAGGCTACCCTCAGGGTGGAGGAGCAACACCTGATGGCATGAACATCAATGTCTCCTTACAGTAAGAAATATTTTCCCTCCACCTTCCCTCCTCAGTCCAAACAGGTGAGAAGAGGCAATCCCTCCCTTCTTCCCTTTCTCCTATGGTTCACTCTCTTCTCCTATTAGATTCCTTCCACTGCCGCCCTTCACTTTTCCTACCCTATCCCGTTCAAGCTATCCTTTTCCCTCTCTTTTTATTCTGATCGTCATACAAAAAATAAAAGTGTTGCTGTATGTTTGTGAAGGCCAAAGATACTCAAGCATGCAGCGACCCGAAATCAGACCAAACCCTTCGACAGTCGGCAAGCCTGGGGTGGGTCCACAGGGTCTGGTAAAGCTGTCGTGCGACTGTGACAACCCTGTGATACGCAGGACGCTGCTGATGCGCTGGGAGCCAGTGGACCCAGGGGCTGGTACGCAGTTCTTGGGCAACGCAACATTTACCTCCAGGAACTGAACTGGTAAAGCTGCTTAATAGAGTGATAATAACATAGAAATTGTGTCACTACAGGAATGAACAATTCAGTTTGTTTGTTGCAGCTGGGAGGTCAGCATTTATTGATTGCCTGTGATCTGTGAAGTGGCGAGGAAACACCTCCTTAATCTGCTGGTAGGTATCAAAATGCCTTAAAACTTCTTACTTACCCTGTCGATGGCCTTCCCCACTTTGGAGACACTCCCGTGGATATCTTTGTGATCCAATGCCAATTTCTGAACAGTGTCCTTTATCTTCTTACAACACTGTGACATAACTAGAGACAGTGTTGCAGACAACTGCGAATCAAGGTGGCCTTGAAAACAGAACAATAGAAGGTAAAGACCATTCACACTCAGTCCAAATGTAATTTTATACAATGCTTTCTATTATCAGTTCAGTACTGACACAATGAATCTGTTAAAGTATAACAGATACTAAGTGGGATAATTCGGGACAATGTTGTGGATTGCTGAAGGTTGCTCCTTCCATCAGAATCTGGTTTAATATCACTGGCATATGTGAAATGTGTTATCTTTGTGGCAGCAGGGCATTGTAATACATAATAAAAACTATAAATTAAAGTATATATAAAAAATATTTACTAGGTAATACAAAAAGAGAGGAAAAACAGTGAACAGTGTTTATGGATTCATCGTCCATTCAGAATTCTGATGGCGGAGGGGAAGAAGCTGTTCCTGAAATGTTAAAAGTACCTTCAGGCTCCTGCTGTCTCCTCCTTGATGGTAGTATATGAAATGAGGATGTGTCCTGGGTGGCTGGGGGGTGGGGTAGGGGTTCTTTAATGATGGATGCTGCCTTTTGAACATGTCCTTGATGCTGCGGAGGTTAGTGCCCGCGGTGGAGTTGGCTGAATCTACAGCTTTCTCTGATCCTGTGCAGTGGCCCCTCTATACCAGACACCCGTACAACTAGCTAGAATGCTCTCCACATTATACGTGTAGAAATTTTGTGACGCACTGATTATCTTCAAAGCTCCTAATGAAATATAGCTGCTGTTGTGCCTTCTTTGTAACTATCAGTTTGATAGATCTCCAGAGGGGTTGAGACACAGAACTTCAAACTGCTGAGTCCTCAATGAGGATTGGTGTGTACTCCCTCCTCAACTTCCCTTTCCTGGAGTCCACAATCGACTCCTGGTCTTATTTAGTGCAAGACTTGTTGTGACACCACTCAGACGTCATTTCCAGATTGGAAATAACATCTCTTCCTCGCTGACAATCAATACTGGCGTACCTCAAAGGTACATGCTTAGCCCACTGCTTTATGGTCACTGTGCAGCCGTCTTCTAGAGGAATAGCAAGATAAAATACCTGTAAATGTAGTGGAATGCTCAAAGTTAATTAAGGGGAGTTGGACTTTACATTATGGGCACTCAGGATGATAAGATTTAATTTTTCAAAAGGTTGTATTATATGAGTAACAGTGTTATTTTGAAGCTTAATAGATGTAATTTGGATAATAAGCCATTATCACAGCAATAGGAGTTTGGAGCAAACAGTGTTTAATGAGGCCACAAGTTCAGGTCAGGTCCCCTTATTAAAGTCCTGCACACAATCTAATGTCAGAGAAAGCTTAAAAATTTGTGGAAGCACGCAAGCGTCCAGCCCAGAAAAGAAAAATGAATTTAATGGCTGGCTTTCTGCTCTTAAGTACATTTTTTATTTCAATATGAAAACACAAGAGACTGTGGATGTGGCATGAGGAAGTCAGTACGCCAAGCAGCATCTGTCATAGGAGTAAAACTGTTGACGTGTTGGGTCAGAACTCTGCATCAGGATTTCAACCTGAACCATTCACAATTTCTTTCCTTCTATCAATGCTGGTATTTTCATTTGTATGTATTAAGACAACCTTGGATGTTCACGTTCAGAGGCAAGTAGATGGCATATCTACAGTTGGAAATAGTGCATTGAAATATTACAAATGCAAGTGTTTGTTTACTAGAAAAGGAGGAGCAATATGGGACAACTGAGGAACCTTCTCTGGTAGCAACCCCTAAAAACAGATTCAAGGATGCCTCACTAATCTAAAACAGCACCAACTTCCAGTAACAATTGTAGTCATCGGTCAAGAAGACACACAACTTAAATACAGAAAATAGCATGAGCTCTTCTCAATGTCCCCTGCAGAATACATTATTCATCATATCATTTCAACAGAGGGCATTCACCCCAAGGCAGCTGAGGAGTAGCAAGAGTCAGAATTCAAACTAGAACTTTTAGCTTTTGAACTTCCATTAATATTTACTTTTGATGCAGATATGAATTCTAACAGTCCAAAGCCAATAATGGAAGTTTTTTTGGGGGGAGAGGTAGCCACATTCACTGAAGACTCAATCTTCCACTATTCATTCTATGTTTATACCCATTTGACATTTTACCAAAAGAATCAGCAGATATTCACAGAACTGGAGACTATTTCTGGTCTGTCAAACAAGGAGGGATTAAGCAGACCGGTCCTGTACTCCTGTGCCAAGAAGAAGGGCGATTACACTTGTAAAATTCTTCTGGGGCTTGTCAGGGTAAATGGAGAATGACATTTCCTCTGGCTGGATGTTAAAAACAAGGGAGTCACAGGCTCAAAATTAGTGACTGGCCATTAGGGACAGAGATAAGAATAAATTTCTCCACCCAGTAAATGTTTCCATTTGTCTAGGAAAGAAACACTGGAGACAGAGCTGCTGAGTGTATTTAAGATAGGGATCAATACTACTCTGGATGCGGAGAGGATCAAGGGATCGAGGAGTAAATGAAGGAAAGTGACAAGGTACAAGATCAGCCCAAAATCTTATTTTTTCCCTGGTGGGACATGCAAAAGGGGTTGAACCGGCTATTTCTTCTTCCATTTATCTTCTGACATTTTTCAGCATCATTTAGAACTGTGATTAAGCCACATATGAGACACTAACAAATAAATTCCAAAGTTAAATCTGCTTTAATCCTTAATGCCAACTGTCTAATTTTGCTTTGAACAGTTCACTAGCAGGGTGTTGTGATGTACAAACGTGATTAAAAACAGGATACATTTTATAATACCATTTTACTTTAAGATGAATTGCTTTATTTCCTTATTAAGATTCTCTCTCATCATGTTTGCACAGTAACTGAGAATAATGCTTACACATGTTAAAAAAGCAGTACAAAACATTAAAAACTCAGTACCTCAGAGCTATAAGTGTGATGTTTTTGTGGGATTTGTCGTACCTAGAAATCTGTAGAAAGTAAATCCCACACAGATGAAGAATGTATTTAGCACCATAAGACTAACTTTTAAAAAAATATTTACTGACAGAGCGCAGAATAGGTCTGACTGGTCCTCGGAGCTGTGCTGCCCCACAATCCCCCGATTTAATCCTCGCCTGACCACAGGGCAATTTACAATGACCAACTTAACCTACCCACTGGTTGTGGGAAGAAATCCATGCAGCCACGGGGAGAATATACAAAAACTGCTCACAGGCTGCTGTGGGGATTGAACCCAGGTGCCTGTACTGTAAAGCATTGTGCTAACCACTATTCTACGTATATTTGTAAATGCTTCTCTAAAGCAATCAAATGCTCAATTTTACAAAATAGCAGAGCCATTTATTGAAAAAAAAACTTAATACAATGAAAATTGACAAGTAGAAATGAAGGACAAGTGTTTAATTGTTTATAGTGAAGAGCACAGGATCGGAAATGTCAGTTTATGGTCTAGGGCGTATTATAATCTTTATCCATAACCAAAATCCTTATCAATGACCAAAATGCCCCCAATTCCTTGCCATTTTTCCCACCAATTTTGCAGTTTCTTGGAATAGCAAAATGTGAAAGATACACAAAACATCACCACTACCACAGCTGGAGACTGATGACTGATTTGCAGAATATAAACAGAAGGGGATTGCCCCTATTCAATTATCAGCAATGTTGCTGGTGAGCTGTGCACCAAGAGATGATGGTGCTATGTATGAATGGCATCACTGATTAAATTAAGGCTTGTACTGTAGTAGAATTAGTTAGATGCTGGGATAAGAGCAAGTCGAGTGATCTCTGCCAACTTTGGAACACTGGTTAGGAACTGGAATGATGCCCATAAGATAAGTGATTGAACAATTACCAGATTCCAGATAGGAACAGGTTTTAACTCCGGGTTCCAGGATTAAAAATAACAAGTTACCAGCTTAGCAATGTCAAATAATTCCATCTGCTTAAAAAAAATAAAAGTTCCAGAATTAGCTGGATCATCACTTTTCCTTTCTGCGTGACTCTTTGTGGGACATAATTCCAGATGAACTTAAGGTCATTTAATACCCAAAAAATCGCTTGAAAGTGCAGTTCTTTAAACAGTATTCTTGGAATAAGCAATCAATACGCAAATCAGTGCCGTATAGAGATGCCATCATGTTCTCACCTGTTTTGGAAAGCTCCTGTCGGAGGCCACTGACATAACGTAGCAGTTCCTCCAGGCTGCGGTCGCAGTGTTGCCCATACATCAGGAACTTATGTAGCACCTTTTCCAGCTCCCGCTCCACACACACACACTGGTCCATGGGGCAGAGACACAGTGGGACAGACACACACAGGCAGGGCTGGGGTACGTTGGAGTCAGCCAGCAGAAACTACAAGCGAACCCACACTAGGTGCGGAAACACATTAAACACCCAGATGCAGGGTCAGGAGAAAACCCTGCAGATAAACCAGCGACTGGTAGAAACAAAGCGATAACCCTTCAGTATTAGGTCCAAGGCGTCGAAATACAACGCAGGAAGAGAGAGAGAGAGAGAAAAACAAAAGAGGTGAACCAAGAGTCAACGCTAAAGGCTCGGCCGCAGTTGATATTAAAAGTTTAACACCATGTCACACAGTCATAAGCCCCGGCAACACAGGGAGCCTAACAGGTAACATCAAGGAGCCCAGAGGTTGGCCACGCACGGACAGCTACAGCCGGAAACGCGGCACCACGCAGGGGAAGCATAGCCAGCGGTCCGGCGGCGGCTGGGGGCGCAGGGCTGGCGGGCGGGCGGGCGGCCGTGTGCGGACGGAGCTGGCGCGGCCACAGCTGTGTCCCGCAGCCCGCCGGAGGCTCCAGCAGCTGTCAGCGCTGCCCCGCCGCGGGGCCCGCCACTCCCACGCAGGGCGACACGGAAGCCGCGCGGCCCGCAAGATGCCCATTCACGCGGCGCCCGCGCACCCCGCCGCCGCATGCTCGGCCGTTCCCCGCTGCATTCTCGCCGGTGCGCGTCGCCGACCCCCCGGCCGCCTCCCCCCGCCGCCCGCGACGGCCCGTGACGTCACAGACACCCCCGTCGGGTGGAACAGTCCACCAGGAAGTAACGGACTCGGGGACGTACCACTCGGCCGCAGGGGAGGGACCAGACGGAACCCAACCTGGGGCCGCTCTTTTAGCCAAGATTTCCGGTTTATTAATTACAGCTTACAATTTTAAACCCTTGTTTTTTTTCTATTGACGGCTTACTGAAAAATATCGGAACTGCTGAGGAATAATGAGACTCTGTCACCCCTTTTGGCAGTAGTGGAACAACCCATTGGTGGTTACAATGAGGGTTCGGGGTCAGAGGTCAGCGTGTTCCTCTCTCCCCTCTCTCCCCCTCTCTCCCCCTCTCTCCCCCTCTCTCCCCCTCTCCTCCTCTCTCCCCTCTCTCCCTCTCTCCCCTCTCTCCCTCTCTCCCCCTCTCCCCCTCTCCCCCTCTCCCCCTCTCTCCCCCTCTCCCCCTCTCCCCCTCTCTCCCCCTCTCTCCCCCTCTCTCCCCCTCTCTCCCCCTCTCTCCCCCTCTCTCCCCCTCTCTCCCCCTCTCTCCCCCTCTCTCCCCCTCTCTCCCCCTCTCCCCCTCTCTCCCCTCTCTCCCCCTCTCTTCCCTCTCTCCCCCTCTCTCCCCTCTCTCACCCCCCTCCCCCTCTCTCCCTCTCTCCCCCCCTCCCCCTCTCCCCCCTCCCCCCCTCCCCCTCTCCCCCTCTCCCCCTCTCTCCCCTCTCTCCCCTCTTTCCCTCTCTCCCCTCTCTCTCCCCCCCTCTCTCCCCCCTCCCCCTCTCCCCCCTCTCCCCCTCTCTCCCCTCTCTCCCCCTCTCCCCCCTCTCCCCCTCACCCCTCTCCCCCTCTCCCCCTCTCCCCTCTCTCCCCGTCCCCTCTCCCCCTCCCCCTCTCTCCCTCTCTCCCCCTCTCTCCCTCTCTCCCCCTCTCTCCCTCTCTCCCCCCTCTCTCCCCTCCCCTCTCCCCTCTCTCCCTCTCCCCCCTCACCCCCCTCACCCCCTCTCCCTCTCTCCCCTCTCCCCCTCTCTCCCCCTCCCCCTCTCTCCCCTCTCTCCCCTCTCTCCTCTCTCCCCTCTTTCCCCCCTCTCCCCCCTCACCCCCCTCTCCCTCTCTCCCCTCTCTCCCCGTCCCCTCTCCCCCTCCCCCTCTCTCCCTCTCTCCCCCCTCTCTCCCCTCCCCTCTCCCCCCTCCCCCTCTCTCCCCCTCCCCCTCTCTCCCCTCTCTCCCCCTCCCCCTCTCTCCCCTCTCTCCCCTCTCTCCTCTCTCCCCTCTCCCCCCTCACCCCCCTCTCCCTCTCTCCCCCTCCCCCTCTCTCCCCTCTCTCTCCTCTCTCCCTTTCCCCCTCTCTCCCCCTCTTTCCCCTCTCTCCTCTCTCTCCCCCCTCTCCTCCTCTCTCTTCCTCTCTCCCCTCTCTCCTCCTCTCTCCCCTCTCTCCTCCTCTCTCCCCTCTCTCCCCCTCTCTCCCCTCTCTCCCCTCTGGGCTCCTGGCTGCTCGCGTCTTCACTATGGCTGTGGCATCACTTCGGCCGAATGTTTCCTTGCAGAATAACTTGTAAACATGTAACAAAATGCCGGAGGAACTCTGCTGGTCGGGCAGCGTCCATGGAGAGAAATAAGCAGTCGACGTTTCGGGCCGAGACCCTTCATCAGGACGCTGGCTACCTGCAGTGACCTCGAATCTGATCTTGGCACTGGTCATTTTGTTCTGATCCGACAGTGCTGCGTCTTAGGCAGCTTGGCGTTTATTGTCAGAAGCAGGGTAGAATACAATGAAAACTAGTGTTTTACAGCAGCAGTACTGTACATCACACACGTGACACGCATAGGGTAACATTAGTTCTGCAGAAGCTGATCGCTCAATTCAAGAGGAATGCCATCTGAGAACCGAACCGGGACCCGACATATCGATGCAACTATAAAGGAGGCAAGACAGCAGTTATATTGCATTAGGAGTCTGAAGAGATCTGGTATGTCAGCAGAAATACTTGCAAATTTGTGTAGATGTACCGTGGAGAGCATTCTGACAGGCTACATCACCGTTTGGTCTGGGGGAGGTGCCATTGCACAGGATCAAAAGAAGCTACAGAAAGTTGTAAAATTAGTCAGCTGCAACTTAGGTACCAGCCTCCGCAGTATCCAGGACATCTTCAAGAAGCAGTACCTCAGAAAGGCCGCATCCATCGATAAGGACCCCCACCACCTAGGATATGCCCTCTTCCATCGCTACCATCACGAAGGAGGTACAGAAGGCACACACTCAACGATTCAGGAGCAGCTTCTTCCCTTCGGTCATCTGATTCCTAAATGGACATTGAACCCTTGGACACTACCTCATTACCTTCTTATTTCCTTTTTTTTGCACTACTTGTTTAATTTAACTATTAAATAAATATAATAAATATACAGTAATTCACAGTTTTCATTTCTCTCTCTATTACCATGTATCACCTTGAACTGCTGCTGCAAAGTTAACAAATTTCACAACCTATGCCGGTGATGTTAAACCTGATTCTGATTTTAAAGTTGCTGATGACAGGACTGACTTAGGCCGAATCAAAAGTGGAGATGAATCATCAGACAGGAGAGAGATAGAAACTCCGGCTGAGTGGTGTCCTACAGCAACCTTTTGCTCAATGTCAACAAGACCAAGGAGCTGATTATTGACTTCAGGAGGAGGAATCTAGAGGCCCATGAGGTTATTGGAGGATCAGAGGTGGGGAGGGTCAGCAACTTTACATTCTGGGGTGTTATTATTTGGGAAGATCTGCCGTGGGCCCAGCACGTAGGTGCAATTACAAAGAAAACACAGCAAACCCTCTACTTCCTGAGGAGTTTGCAGAGATTCAGCATGACATCTAAAGCTTTGACAATCTTCTATGGATGTGTAGTGGAGAGTGTATTGACTGGCTGCATCACAGCCTGGTATGGAAACACCAATGCCCTTGAATGGAAAATCCTACAAAAAGTAGTGGATGTGGCCCAGTTCATCATGGGTAAAGTTCTTCCCACCAGTGGACACATCTGCATGAAACACCATCGCAGGAGAGCAGCATCCATCATCAGGGACCCCCACCACCCGAGGCATACTCTCTTCTCGTTGCTGCCATCAGGAAGAAGGTAGAACAGACTCAGGACTTGCACCACCAGGTTCGGAAACAGTTATGAATCCTCAACCATCAGGCTCTTGAACTAGAGAGGTAACTACACTCAACTTGATTTGCCTCATCACTGAAATGTTCCCACAACCAACGGAGTCACTTTCAAGGACTCTTCATCTCGTGTTCTAGATATTCATTGCTTATTTATTTATTATTTCTTCTTTTTGTATTTGCAGTTTGTTGCCTTTTGCAGTCTGACTGAACACCATAGTTAGGCGATCTTTCAGTAATTCTGTTACGGTTATTATGCTATAGATTTATTGAGTAACAAATTTCACGACGCAGGCCGGCGATAATAAACCTGATTCAGAGTTTGTCCACAAAAAAAATCTCAGGAGTGCATATGGTGACATATATGTACTTTGATAATAAAATTTACATTGGACATTGAATGCAGTTAAATATCTGGATGGAAAAGCAAGCCCAGATAGCCTTAAAAATTAGAACTCAGAGACCTTCTCAGCTCAAACGTGCGCTTTCTCATAATATTCTCTTCCGGATAGAGGATTCATAGACTGTGCTCCTGATTCATCAAGATCAAAACTAATTGTAGAGTCATGGAAAAGTACAGCACAGAACCAAGCCCTTCAGCCCATCTAGTCCATGCCAAAACTGCCTTCTCCCATTGAGCTGCACTGGGACCATAGCCCTCAATACCCTTACCATTCATGCACCTACCAAAACATCCATTAAATTTTGAAATTGATCTCGCATCCACCACTTGTGCTGGCAGTTTGGTCCACACTCTCACCACCCTCTGAGTAAAGAGGTTTTCCTTCATGTTCCTCTTTTCACCTTTTACCCCTAACCCATGACCTTTAGTTGTATCCCACCCAACCTCAGTGGAAAAAGCCTGCTTGCATTTACCCTATCTGTACTCCTCATTATGTTGTATCCGTTTATAAAATCTCCCCTCAGTTACCTACATTTCAAGGAATAAAGTCCTAACCTATTCAATCTATTATGTCTCTGCCCCATTTTCCTAGATTATGCCAATTTCTGTGTCTTAGTCTCAAAAAAATCTTATCAATTTCTCTTGAATGAATTCAGTGACTGAACCTCCACAGCTCTCTGATCTAGAGACTCCAAAGATTCACCAACCTCTGAATGAAGACATTTTTCCTCATCTCAGTCTTAAATTCTTGAACCTGTGATTTTACTTTTAAACTCCTTAGCTAGGAGAATCAATCTCCATTCTTACTAAGGATTTTCAAGCTTTACTGCCATCACTTCACCTTCTCCCCTTCCTCACAATGCACTAACGCAGTAGGATAGCACTCGCTGTTGGCATCCTGAGCAGCTGCATCACTGCCTGGTTCGGAAATTGCACCATCTCGGATCGCAAGACCCTGCAGCGGATAGTGAGGTCAGCTGAGAAGATCATTGGGGTCTCTCTTCCTGCCATCACGCTCGTTTACACTACACGCTGCATCCGCAAAGGAAACAGCATTATGAAGGACCCCATGCACCCCTCATACAATCTCTTCTCCCTCCTGCCGTCTGGGAAAAGGCTCCGAAGCATTCAGGCTCTCACGACCAGACTATGTAACAGTTTCTTCCCCCAAGCTATCAGACTCTTCAATACCCGAAGCCTGGACTGACACCTTGCCCTACTGTCCTGTTTATTATTTATTGTAATGCCTGCACTGTTTTTGTGCACTTTATGCAGTCCATTGTAGGTCTGTAGTCTAGTGTAGCTTTCTCTGTGTTGGGTTTTTATTACGTAGTTCAGTCTAGTTTTTTGTACCGTGTCATGTAACACCATGGTCCTGAAAAACGTCGTCTCATTTTTACTATGCACTGTACCAGCAGTTAATAGACAGTAAGTGCAGAAGTAGACCATTCGGCCCTTCAAGCCTGCACCGCCATTCTGAGATCATGGCTGATCATCTACTATCAATACCCGGTTCCTGCCTTGTCCCCATATCCCTTGATTCCCCTATCCATAAGATACCTATCTAGTTCCTTCTTGAAAGCATCCAGAGAATGCTCTGGATTCTAGTTATGGTCAAAATGACAATAAAAGTTGACTTGACTTGACTCAGCCAAATGCAACAATCACACCACCATTTCAGCTTGGATTAGGTATCTCAGCGCGGACTCAAGATTTTAACTGTTCGAATTAGTTCCACTTCTGAGTAGTGCACTTTCCATTTGGGCCATCGGGAGAGGATGGTAAAAGAGAAAAGTGGCACTTTTATCAACCTGACCTGGATGAGTACCCCTAAACCAGAAAGGGAAATGAGTTGTGTTGCAAAACTTGCGTACTCTCACATTTGAGGAACATATAGGCAAGCACTTGAATCACTAGGGCACAGAAGACCAAGGACCAAACGTGAGTGAAGGGGACTAGTATGGGTGTGTACAATGGCCAGCATACAACAGTGGGCCCAAGGGCCTGGTTCTCTACTCTATGACTTGGGCTAAATATTTTAATATAACATCTTGGTTTGGCCAGCATGAACTTTAAATTACTGTGACCTCTGGTTGTGCCTGTGAGTCTTAATCCAGGGAATTAAGGTGAAAATCTAGGGAGATATTTAAGATCTACGCACATGAAGTGCTGGAGGAACTCTGCAGGTCAGGCAACATCTGCAGAAATTAATAAACAGTCCTTGTTTCGGGCTGAGACCCTTCGGGACTGAGAAGGATGCCAGAATAAAAAGGTGGTGGGGAGGGAAAGGATGGAAGATGATGGGTGGGAAAGGTCAAGGGCTGGAGAGGAAGGAATCTGGTAGGAGCAGAGTGTGAACAACAGGAGAAAGGGAAGGAGGAGGGGTCCCAGGGGAAAGTAATCAGAAGTTAAGAAGGTCGGAGTGGGGAATGGGTGGAATTTATTTACCGGATTCAGGCCATCTGGTTGGAGGATATTCAACAGAATATAAAGTGTTGCTCCTCCACCCAGACAGTAGCCTCAACTTGGCACACAATCCTTTCTTCTCCAGCCCTTGATCTTACCCACCCACCTGGCTTCGCACACAAAGTGCGGAAGGAACTCAGCAGGCCAGGCAGCGTCTGTGGAAAAGAGTGACCCGCCGATGTTTTGGGCTGAGACCCTTCATCAGGAGCGGAGAAGTCAGGGTAAGAAGGTGGGGGGGGGGGAGGAAGGTGGTAGGTGTTAGGGAAACTGTGAGAGGGGGAGTTGATGTGTTGCAAAAGATCTCATTGCTGCTTTGTAGAAGAGGAAGAGAACGATCACATGCAAGATGGTAAATTATTTACTCCTCAGTCTAAAGGTAACATATATTATCTGCATATCATCACTTGCAGTTTGTGGGAGCTTGTTTTGTGTAAATTTACTATAGTATTTGTGTCTTTGGAACAAGGACTATTTCTCAGTCGTACATTTCAGCATGGGTGGCAGCCTCCGTAGTATCCAAGACATCTTCAAGGAGCAGTTCCTTTGGAAGACGACGTCCATCAGTAAGGATCCTCACCACCCAGGACACATCCTGTGTTACCATCAGGAAGGAGGTGTCAATGATTCAGGAACTGCTTCTCCCCCTCTGCCATCTGATGTCTGAATGGACATTGAACCCATGAACACTACCTCACTACTTTTTTATTTCCAGCATCTGCAGATTTCCTCCTGTTTACTTTTTTATTTCTGTTTTTTTTGCTCTACTTATCTTAACTATATACTAGATACTTAAAGTAACTTACTTTTTCTTTATATTTATTTTTCATGTATTTCATTGTCCTGCTGCCATAAAGTTAACACATTTTACGACATTTGACAATGATATTAAACCTGATTCTGATTCGACAGTAATACTGTCTTCAAAAGTGTTTTGTGGCATTAAGGAGTTATGAATGATATGATGTAAATGCAAGCTTTTCCAATGTTACTGTCATTGATTTTGTCACAGATTATAATATCTAATTAACCATAGATTCAGGAGGGAACCTGACTCTGCCTCAGTCTGCATGATGCACCATAACAGGTAAACCACAGGAATAGGATAAAATATAACTGATAGCTGGTGCAACGAAAGTTATATTATTCATTTAATGATTAAACTATTTAAGAAGAGAAAAGAGAAGGATTTTTTTACTAAATAAGTAAAAGTATGATAATTTGCTGTTCCATCTAGGTGTGAAAAATCTTTAAAGACTAGTTTGTAACACATCTGTTGATCTCAGTGAAGATTCTGTCTGTTGGATTTTGTTATAGGTTGAAGATGGGCCATGGTCCTTCCCCTCCTGACTAGAAGTGTTGACGTCAGTATGTTGGTTCAGGAAGGAAAGGACTCAATTCTGCAGATGCTGGAAATCTTGAGCAACACACACAAAACGCCATAGGAACTCAGCAACCTCACCCTCACCTGGTCTCACCTATCACCTGCCTGTTTATACTCCTTCCCCCCCCCCCCCATTCTTATTTTGGCTTCAGTCCCCTTCCCTTCAAGACCTGATGAAGGATTGGAACCTGAAAAGTCAATTGCTTATTCCCCTCCATAAATGCTGCCTGACTTCCTGAGTTCCTCCAGCATTTTAGGTACTGTATGTTCCACAGATTAATAATCCTTGGTGATTCAAGTGTCTGGATATTTCATAAATATATGAGAGTTCCTCTGTCCACCACCCCTTCAAACAATGCATTGAAGATTCCACCCTCTGGTGAAAGAATTTGTCCTTAGATCCTTTCTAAACATGTTACTACTTACCTTAACCTGCGCCCTATAGTTTTAGATACCTCCCTTTCCCTTTTGAACAACTAACTTTTGACAAGATCTTTAGTTCAAGTTCCAGTTCAATTGTCATTCAACCATGCACGAATACCCTTGAATACAACCAAATGAAACAGCGCCAGTCAGGACCCATGACTGTGCTGCAACACACAGCTCGAAATGCATCATCAAATTCACCAATGACACGACCGTGGTGGGTCTCATCAGCAAGAACGACAGGTCAGCATACAGAGAGGAGGTGCAGCGGCTAACGGACTGGTGCAGAGCCAACAACCTGTCTGCGAATCTGAACAAAACTAAAGAGATTGTTGTTGACTTCAGGAGGGCATGGAGTGACCACTCTCCGCTGAACATCAACAGCTCTTCGGTAAGGATCGTTGAGAGCACCATATTTCTTGGTGTTCACCTGGCGGAGAATCTCACCTGGTCCCTGAACACCAGCTCCATAGCAAAGAAAGCCCAGCAGCGTCTCTACTTTCTGCGAAGGTTGAGGAAAGTCCATCTCCCACCCCCCATCCTCATCACATTCTACAGGGGTTGTATTGAGAGCATCCTGAGCAGCTCTCAAAGATCCTGAGACAACAAACTGTGCAAAAGCAAATATAAATATATAGCAATAAATACATGAGATAATAAGATAAAGTGAGATAATTGGTTGTGGGAACATCACAATGGATGGGTGTGAGTGTAGTTACCCCCTCTTGTTCAAGAGCCTGACAGCTGAGGGGTAATAACTGCTCTTGAAGCTGGTGGTGTGAGTCCTGAGGCTCTTGTACCTTCTACCTGATGACAGCAGTGAGAAAAGAGCACGGCCTGGGTGGTGAGGACCTCTGATCATGGATGCTGCATTCTTATAACATTGTTTCGTGCAGATGTGCTCAATGGTTGGGAGGGCTTTACCAGTGATGTTCTGGGCCGAATCCACTACCTTTTGTAGGATTTTCTGTTCAAAGGTATTGGTGTTCCCATACCAGACCATGATGCAGCCAGTCAATACACTCTCTTGTCAAAGTTTTTGATGTCATGCCGTATCTCCACAGACTCCTAAGGAAGTAGAAGCACTGTTGTACTTTCTTTGCAATTGCATTTACATGGTGGGTCTGGGACAGGTCCTCTGAAATAGTAACAGCCAGGAATTTAAAGTTGGAATTTAAAGTCCCCTCCAACTCTGACTCCCCAATGGACCTCTGGTTTCCCTCTCCAGTTCCTTGGTCTTGCTGACATTGAGTGCCTCGTTCCATATTAATGTCGGCCAACAGGGTTTTGCGATCACAAGAGAAGTGACTAAGACGATTTCTCGCAGTTATCCTGGCCACTGCCTGCGCACTCCGACTCCCCCAGCGCCATGCATGATCTGTATCAAGTCCAGGTCCTTCAGTTTCTCTGCAAATGAGCAACTAACACACAGACGGGATGGACCCGCAGTACTTTGAGTTCTTAACGTCCAGCGGGATCTTGTGGTCATAAAAAAATACATTAAAAAGGAGCAATACCACCTTTGGTGGACTCTGCAGGAGCTGCTGTGATTAAATGTGCCGTCATCTTACTGGAAGCTACTGCGGATGTCTTCATGTCCTAACGTTCCCTTACACAGAACATAGGACAATACAGCACAGTACAGGCCCTTCGGCCCACAATGTTGTGCTGACCCTTAAACCCTGCCTCCCATATAACCCTCCACCTGAAATTCCTCCATATACCCGTCTAGTAGTCTCTTAAAATTTCACTAGTGCCTCCACCACTGACTCAGGCAGTGTATTCCACGGACCAATCACTCTCTGAGTTAAAAACCTTCCTCTAATATCCCCCTTAAACTTCCCACCCCTTACCGTAAAGCCATGTCCTCTTGTATTGAGCAGTGGTGCCCTGGGGAAGAGGCGCTGGCTGTCCACTCTATCTATTACATGGTTCAGTGATGCTTATATTAATGTTATCTTTCATAGGAAAAACCAGATACATTTTATCTGGCCAAGCAACAATTATGCATCAATGTTTATGCATGTGTATACTTAACCAGTAAACCTCTTTGAAATAAACAAAGGCTTAAAATATATTCATCCTGATCCAGGACTATTACCTACACGGCAAGACGTCTGAATTATGAATTAAAATAAAAGACGAGAGAAATAATTTACTGTTCACACATCCAGATAAGTTAAATACAGTAGAACGATAACCAAATAAACGCTAAATCAAACTTGTGGCGTCTATGGTATCCTGCTGCAGTGAACCAAGACAGCCACACGATGGCAGTGCAGCCAGGTTAATACTGTGTTAAGAAATCTGCAGATGCTGGAAATCACACAATGCTGGCAGAACTCAGCAGGCCAGGCAGCATCTATGGGAGGAGGTAGTGACGATGTCTCGGGCCGAAACCCTTCATCAGGAGTCAATGATAATACTGTACTAACAAGAAATCTGCAGATGCTGAAAATCCAAACAACACGCACAAAATGCTGGAAGAACTCGGCAGGCCAGGCAGCATCTATGGGAATGAGTACAGATGACGTTTTGGTCCTAGACCCTTCACTAGGACTGGAAAAAAAGATGAGGAGTCAGAAAATTAGAAGGTGGGCGGAGGGAGGAAAGAACTCAAGGTGAAAGGTGAAACTATGAGGGGGTGAAGTTGGGAGCTGGGAAGTTGATTGGTGAAAGAGATACAGGGCTGGAGAAGGCCATGGAAGATAAAAGAGGGAGGAGCACCAGATGGAGGTGATGGGCAGGTAGGAAGATAAGGTGAGAGAGGGAAATGAGAATGGGGAAAGGTGAAGGTGGGGGGGGGGGTGACATTACTGGAGATTTGAGAAATCAACGTTTATGCCGTCAGTGGAGGCTACCTATACTGAGTATAAGGTGTTACTCCTCCAACCTGAGTGTGGCCTCATTGCGACAGTAGAGGAGGCCATGGATAGACAAGTTGGAATGGGAAGTGGAATTAAAATGGGTGGCCACTGGGAGATCCTGCTTTTCCTGGTGGATGGAGGGTAAGTGCTCGGCACAATGGTTTCCCAATCTACGTCGGGTCTCACCGATATACAGGAGGCCACACCGGGAGCACTGGACACGGCAGATGACGGCAATAGACTCACAGGTGAAACGTCACCTCGCATGGAAGGACTGTCTGGTAAACCACTGAATGGTAAACCACAACTAGTTGCCAAAGCTGGAAATTAGAAATGAAATCTCAAAATACAAGGAATGCACAACAGGTACGACAATAACTTCCTGCAAAGAGCTAGAGAGAGTTAAAATTGTTGTTATTGTTTCACACAGATGCTGCTTCACCTACTTTTAAGTAGGCTATGTGATTTTTTTAATGGATATTTATTGAGGAGGCACTTGGTTACAGATTTCTCATATACAGAATAGGAAATATTTCACAGTAACAGGAAGGATTGCAATCTCATAAGTTTGCAGTTTCTGGACACTTATAATTAATCTTTGCAATTGCATCATTCTAAAAATATGAATTTGAATCGCATCCAAAATGCTGGAGGCTTGCTCACATATTTGCTGACTGTTGTCTAGGGCAGCAATGGAAGTCCTCCATCTCTCTCTGTCCTTGGCCAGGTGCTATTCAGGGCTTCCTTCATCATGCCAGGAGCTTCCTCTCGGTTTTCACTACTGTCAGGTATGCAAGTCCTGGGTGGGGGCTCAGGGATACCATCACACACAGATATAGGATCCCGTGTCAGGGTTGTTAGCCCGGAGCTGAATCCCTGAACCTGGAGGACCAGTGGACCATTCTTAGTTTGTCCTCTACCCTTTGACCTGTTTGGCATGGGTGAACCTATGACAAGGTTGTGATCCTCCTGGAGTCAGGCAGCATCTATCCAGGAGTCTCGACACTTGGGGACTAAACTTCATCAGGACTGGAAAGGAAGCTGCTCTATCTGCTAAATTTGAATCTCAAGCAAAATTTGGACAACTCAGGTGGTCAGTTATAATTTCTTTTTGGAAAACAAGTGTGTAGATTGTATTTGAATGTTAATGCTTTTTGGGAGTGAGGGTTTCATTTGAGTTTCCATATTAAAGCATTTCAGTAATCACAAATGCAAGATGCTCATTGAACTCGTCAGTGTCAGCAAATGAAATGGCTGAGGCAACTCATTACCAGAGCAACTCATTTATTGAACACTACAAAATATGACACCAAGCGCGCTAAAACCCTTTACGGAAGTACTTCACCACGTCATCCAGCCTCTTGAAGGGCAACCCCACTCAACGTTGGTGGTTGTGAATTATGTACATTTCGATCAATTAAGTTACCCAACACAAGCACTTCCCCCGCTGCCCCCAAAATTCACTGAAACCAACATTGCAAGCCTGTGTGGAGCTCGGACGAGCTGCCTGGCTCGGGTCTGATGTTCCATGGGTGAAGGAACAGAGGTGTGTTGACACGCTCATGGTCATGTCGTGATGCCAGGGTGATTATATCAGCGTCCTCCAAATCTTAGTGGGCTGGTTTAAGGCGATCTACCAAAATACAGTCAGGTTTAGCCCTCCTATCTATGATAAAGGTCTCTTCTCCCTGTCCCAAAATGCGGAACGGGCCATCGTTAGGGGGACCTAAGGGCATGTTGGTGTGCATCATGGCGGACAAAAGCAAATGAGGTGGAATGTAATGGAACCCAAGAGTGCTGTACGCCATGATGGGAGGTAGGAATAGGTACAAAGGAACTGAATTTACTGAGGAGGGTGGGATGCTGATGAGAGGCCGACTGGCGGTCGTAGCATCAGGAATGAAATTATCTGGCACTCGAAATGGCCGCCCACATACCAACTCAACTACAGACGACTGCAGATCCTCCTTTGGAGCTGTTCTGAGCCCCAGCAGGACCCATGGAAGATGATCGTACCAACACTCATTGATCATGGAAGTCCTCAGAGCAGCCTTTAAGGAACAGTTAATCCCCTTGCATAGGCCATTGGAGTGTGGATAATACACCGTGGTGTGAAGTAGCCTAATGCCAGATTCTGGGCCATCGCAGCCTCGAGGTCTGATATAAATTGGGGACCACGGTCAGAGGGAATCTCAGATGGGGTGCCAAACCGAGCAACTCAGGTTCTGATGAACTCCCAGCCATGTCTTGTGGCCATTGTCGATGATAGAGCCACTACCTCTAGCAGCCTGGTAAGGAGGTGCGTGAAACCCCGGGGGGGGGGGGGGGAGATGGGACGGAAGAGGACCAACAAGGTCCAAATTGATGTGGTCAAACCACCGCTCAGAGGCCTCAAAAGCTACCAATGGCGCCTGGACATGACGGTTAATTTTTGCTCGCCAGCATTCCACACAGGCTGCAATCCAATCATACATGTCCACGGCCTGTGCCACACAAACTTTAGTGCAACCAGTTTCTGGGAGGCCTTCTGGCCTGGATGTGAGATGTGGAGTCAAAAACAGTCCGCCTCCAGTTTGCGGGCACTATGGGGGGAATGTGACCAGTTGAGAAATCGTACAGGAAAGCTTCCCTGAACTTAATGTCAGCCAACTGCAGGCCCGTGACTGCCGTTCGGTAAGCCTGGACCTCTGGGTCAGTAGCTTGTTCAGCTGCCATGCTGGCATAGTCAACCCCTATGTGCATTACCCCAATGGCTGGGTGGGAGAGGCAATTAACTACAGCATTATTGCTTTCCTTGATGCATTGTATACGTAGGCCAGTTGGCATTGCTGTCATGCAGACCAAGAGTCTGATATTTTGGCCATCACATGCACAAGGGGTGTATGATCAACGAACGCTGTGAAATGGCAACCCTCTAGAACAGTTTTTCCCAACCTTTTCTAGCCCAATGCTCCCTAAAGCACCTTCATACTGTACTTGCCAACACCCCACACCCCAATAGGCACAATAGACTTTCTAATGCCCTTCCCTTGGACAACATTGGTGGCGTGGAGAGGGGAGACTTGCAGCTTGGGCAACTGCTGGTCTTCCATTAAAAAAAAAACCTTGCCCAGGAAACTTTCCAAGGCGCAAATGCATTATCTATCGAGACTAACGGAGGCCTACACTTCCTGGTGCCCCCATAGTGTAAAACCATGTCTACTATGTGCTATCATGAGAGAAATTATTCTGCTTTAAATTTTTATTTGTCTTTAAACCTAGTTTACACAGTACCTGTGTGCTGTACAGCAGCTTTGATAGCAATGTGATCCTTAAGCATCACACACAAAATGCTGGTGGAACACAGCAGGCCAGGCGGCATCTATAGGCTGTACTATGTACTGCTATAGCATCTATCAACAGTGCTTCTCCCTGTAGATGCTGCCTGGCCTGCTGCGTTCCACCAGCATTTTGTGTGTGTTGTTTGAATTTCCAGCATCTGCAGATTTTCTCTTGTGATCCTTAAGCTTGATGGTTTGTAGCAAGGACTGAAATATCTAGTTCAAGTTGTGACAGCAAAAGCCTTAACTTCCCAAGCGTAACAATGTTCAAGCAGTTTCTGTTTTTTGTGGGTATGTGGTTCGCTGCACTGAAGCCTCTTTCAACAATGTAGGAGGATGGAAATGCAATGAAGCGCAGTTTGGCTCTTCTCCAAAGACCAGGAAACCTCATAAGACAGGGTAGCCACATACCACAAATACTGACATTTTTGAAAAGTATTTTTGCTTCTACGCCATTCTGAATTCTGATTTCTTCTTGCAAGCTCTCTTCCTGTTCTTCCACCTTGTAAAGAAATAGGTTAATTACCCAGTCCTGAATTTCCAGATCGATGATATCCTTGGTCTGAAATTCCTTCTTCAGTGACTGCAGGTGTAAGCAGTACTCTTGCAAATCACCGTCTATGAAAGAGACTTTCCATACTTTCCATGCAGGGAAGTGTGAGACCATTCTTCTCCCAGTGCTTTGCTTATTTATTTCCTATTTTCCGATAAAAGTGGGCACTGCACTTTTTGCCTGAATTAAATTGAAATTCTCACTTTGTAGTTCTATATTTGGAATACTTATTTTGTCATACAGATCAGCCAGGTATGCCACATCTCCACATAGAAGTTCAATCTTGTTTCCCAAGATCTTGTTGACTTTGAGCAAAAATTCAACCAGAGTGTCAAAAAGATCAAAGAAATGTTTTAGGCAGCAGCGTTTTGACTGCCAATGCACTTCAGAGTGAAGAACCAAGCATTCAAACTCATCATCATTATCTTGGCATAACTGGTGAAATATTCTGCTACTTAATGGATGAGCTTTAGTTTTATTGATGGCAGGTATTACAAGAGTCACGTTTGAAAAAAGTCACTGGCTGACTTTTTGTCTGCGAGATATTGATGATGAAGTACACAATGGATTGCAAACTTGGAATTTCTTTTTTCATAAATGCCACTAAACCAGCATGGTGACCTGTCATATTATGGTGCTCTATCTGTTGCAAAAGAAATCATGTTCACAATTGGAATATTTTTATCCTCAATATACATTTTGAGCTGTCGTAGATTGCTTCTTCGTTGATATTTGTTTTGAACTTTTTACAAAAGAGAATCTCTTCATAAGCTTTTCCATTTTTGATAAACCGTACACATGCCATTAGCAATGCCTCATTGTCTCGCACAGTTGACTCATCCAGTTGTATCCCAAATTCTGCATTTTGTAGCTCTGTGCATAGTTGATATTCAATGTCTTCACTCATTTCCTCAATATATCAAGCTATAGTTATTACTCAGAGGAGTTGATTTTAAAAAACCTGTATCCATTTTTGAGAACAGTGGTGAACTCTTCTGATACAGCAGACATTATTAATCTTTCACCAATTGTATGAGATTTTCCACACTTTGCTATCATTTTGGAAATGTTATAAGAAGTAATGAGCACACTTATCAAAATAATGTTTAGCTTCTTTGGCAAATTGCTTTATAAATGCTTCTTTCATCTTCTGGAACTGAGTAATACCATAAGTAGCCTTTTCAGGGTGTATTTTACAGAAATGTTCCTGAGATCCTGATGGTTTCATGGCTTCATTAGACAGTACAGAACCTATATTAGAAATAAGACACATGGGACATCGCTGATCTGACGGGAACAGAATAAAACCATACTCCAGGTATGTAATATTGCGTCGACACACTTTCTGCAGTTTATATTTCTTAGCAGGATTAGAATTCACCACCTTCAGACTCGGAGATATCACACCATAAATATTTATCCATCATTAGAAGAGTTAAATTAAAATAAAAATTTAACACAAACTGGGAATACCTATTGGACGTTGACAAAGCCAGCGAATTGACACGGATAGAATGATGGTAGTAGCACGCAAAGGAACGGCGAGGTGAAGATGAAGACGATCACAACAGCGAAAATTATGCTGACGAAGATTCAGATTGGAATCTGAATGTTGTTTGGGATAGACCTGGTGTTCAGCAAGCGAACTTTCCACGATTCAGATTGGAATCTGAATGTTGTTTGGGATAGACCTGGTGTTCAGCAAGCGAACTTTCCACAATTCCAGTTAGCATGATTGACCAGTCACGTAAGGTCACATAATCCTCAAAGATGATTCTTGACTGTATAAATAAAGCCTCGGTCGCTTTGAACACCTCAAGAGGGATTTTCGGAGTGGGCAGGTTCACTGCCTCCGTTTCACCGCTTGGTTCCGGCCAGTGAGACCTGTTTTGCGTAGATCTGTAGAGAAAGTTGAGAGGGTGCACTTGACTTACCAACTGCATGAACTCGTTCCGTGCCACAAGTCAAGGGGAACTGTTGGGCACTCTGGTTGCTAATTTATTCATCCCTAATAATGTCTGGTTAGTTGGTAAGGTCAGGTGAGATTGCTGAGTTTCAGCCGAGTGCTCACCGCCTGCCGAGTTACGGTTCTTCCTGTGTTCCAGTGCCGCATCCTTGATTTTTCAAAGTCCCGGCTCTGCGAACAGTCAGGTCTCGTTCCTCAAGTTAGAGTGCCACTTACTGCTTCCCCCCCAAGAATCTTGAATGCCCCCCAACAACTTTTGTTTCCCCTAACACCCCCCTTAAGACACGTAACCACTCCCTTGGGGAGGAGGGGGGTTGTACCCCCTCCGTTGGGAATCACTGCTTCAGAAGTAAAACAAAAAAAAAGCGGACAGCCAGATAGAGACTGAGAAGTTCATGGTCAAATGTGCTGTGCTTCCTTTTGGGGGATGGAGCTGCCAGCTGAAGAGGGCAAGCAGTTGCCCCACGCCTCCAACCAACTGTTCACGCACAGCACCCACAGCATCAGCAGTAATGGCCATAGGTGCATCAGGGAGTGGGTGTCCCAGGAGGGGCGTGTTGGAAAGAGCTTGTTTGGTGTTGTCAAATGCCCTGGTCGTGTCTCCTGACCAGTCAAGCACTTGATAAGGGGTATTGCCTTTAAGCACACTATACAGGGGGAGTTCAGCAGCTCGCGGAATAATGCAGAGATAGAATTTCTGCTTAAAAATTCCTGTTGTTGCTTTAGTAGTGCAGGACAGTGGGAAGTCCATAATAGCAGCTATTTTTGATGAGAAGGGCTTTGCTCCTTCTGCGGAGATGCGATCGCTGAAGAAGTCAATAGTTGACAACCCAAACTGGCATTTAGCAGGACTCATAATCAACTTATGTGTTGACTTAAGTTTTCAAGGAGTGTGCGGAGATGAGATACGGGTTCGGATTTGGACACACTGGCGACAAGTACGTCATCCAGCTAAACAAAAAAAAAATCCAAGGGTTTTAATTCAGAATCTATCGGCTGTTGAAAAGTCTGTGCTGCATTTTTCAGCTCAAGTGGCATTTGCAGAAACTCAAAGAGGCCACATGGGGTTCACAGCTGTTTTGACAATGCCTTCCGAGCACACAGGCACTTGATTGTAGCTCCTAACTAGATCAACTTTGGAAAGTATTAACGTTCTGGCTAAACGTGCCAAAAAGTTTTGGGCCGTGCAGGACTGAGTAATGATTGGGGATGATGGCCTTGTTAAGGTGTCGTTAGGTGTCACATGGGTGGGAACTACCTCCTTTTCAGACCTCGGAACCATAAGGACGGATGAAGCCCAGGGGCTATTCGACCAGCATGCAATGCCAAGTCTTTCCATGATGGCAAACTCAACCTTCGCAGATGCCAGCTTTTGTGGCCCAGTCTACGCACGCGGGCATGGACTGGCAGGGCAGTTGGAGAAATGTGGTGCTCGACCACATGTTTTGTGACTGTAGTGGAGAATGTGGGCTTGGTGAAGTTTGGCAATTGGCCCAGCAGTCGAGTAAACTCACATGCCGTGGTACATGCACTTGATAGAATAGTTGTGGGGAGCTTACTGGGGGAGGAGGGTAACAACCCAAAGTCCTTGACGTCCCCAAGCCCGCAGTTGTTAGGGTCGACTCATAGTCCTTGGGAACACAGGAAATCAGCACCAAGCAGAGGTCTAGCCATCTTAACCAGGATGAAGTCTCCCATGTGTAACATTACCCACTGAAGTGGAGTGTCACCCGTTGTGTCCTGTAGGTCTGGATCCTGCAGCTGCTGTGGCCATGGGCAAGGTTTCTTCACTTTTTTCCTTCTCATGAGTAGGTGATGCTGGCAGCACAATCATCTGAGCACCCGTGTCGCACAGGAAAAGTTGTCCCAAAAGGGTGTCCGTAATGAACAGTAGACGGGGACTTCCGGTAAGGTGGCGATTGCTTAGCTGCTCCGAACTTTTGTTACGTTACTTTCGCTATCTTTGCACTAAATGTCTCCATTTTTTAAACCTTAGTTAGGAACTTTATTTGGTCTCTTACACTCGCCTGTGAACACATCTACCTTACAACATCTAGCAGGAGCTCTAAATCTGGGAGAAAGGAAGTTTCGGCTCTGCCGATTGAGACCCTCGCTGCGCTGGAACAACACCGAGACGATATTTTAAAGGAATTTAGAACTACTTTCAAACAGCTGGACGCCAAACTGGATCGGATCAACGCTAGAGTGGGCGAACATGCTGAACACTTATCTCGCATCGATTCGACTTCTGAAGATTTAAAAAGTTGTGTTCGATACTTGGAGACTCTCTGTTCCAGCCTAGAAGAAAAGTATAGCAAACTCTTTTCCAAAATGGTGGATCTTGAAAACCGGAGCAGACGTTGCAATCTACGAATCCTTGGTTTGCCAGAGGCCACCGAACAGGGATCAACCGTGAAGTTCTTCTCCGAGTTCCTTTGTGAGATATTCAGGAAAGATTTGCTTCCGAACCCGTCTGATCTCGAAAGGGCACACAGGGTCTACGTTCCCCCCGGAATTCTGGGCTCCCGCCCACGACCGGTAATTTTGTGCTTTCATCAATACCAGGTAAAAAACCGTTTGATTATGGAGGCACGTCGCAGAGGTACTTTTGCTTTTCAAAATACAGTCATTCACTTTGTGGAGGATTTTGCCCCCCAGGTTTTAAAGATGCATGCTGAGTTTAATGAAAGTGCTTTTCGATCGTGGTTTTTGACCGTCTCTTCGCAATCCTGCCGACTTACGAATCACGCTTAATACTGGAAAATATATGTGGCTTAAGTCAGTGAAGGAGGCTGAGGAATTTGTTGGAAGTCTTCCGGCTATCCAGCCATCTTCGGAACCCGATTGGACCTCCTAAAATGGTGGATAAGTACCTCTCGTAGTAAAATTACTTTTTCCGGACTCAGACCTTACTCGAATCATTCAGACATTATTTAGTGAAACTCTAAGGGCTGTTGACAATCTTTCCCTGGATTTGGTGTGTCTTTTTTTAAATAGACATTCTGTGCTTAATGTTTCCCTGTGGACGTTTACATTGTACTTGTGTAATCTATTTTATTCTTGTATAACTTTATCTATAGTGTTCTACAATTGACTCTAACTTGTTTTGGAGGTTTGAAGTCTTTATTGAAGGCCTCCCTGTTGGTTGATTCACAGTTTAACTGCTGATTATTTTTATTTTTTTAATATTATTTTTTTCACTTTTTTTAATTTTTGATATTTTTTCTTCTCTGTAAATGGTTGATGAGTACTCTCCTTGAATCTGCAATTTTCCCCTTCCTTTTTTTCCCCTTTCTCTTCCTTTAACCTTCTATAATTTTTCGCGGGTAGGTTAGTTTTGGTTTTCTTCTGACTTTCTTTGTATTAAGTTTTATATTTCTGCAGAAGATGTTCCAATTTGTACTTATGTTTTCTAGTGCATAAACTAGTTACCATTTGCTATAGTATTTATACGGAACTGCTGTTAATGACACAGATCTGGAAGTTATATTTGGGTTAATTTTTTTGGTAGAGCTAGCTGCTTTTTTTGGTAGCCGTCTAGTTTTGGGTTGTGTGGATGGGGTGGGTTTTCCAGTTCCAACATCACTCACTGTATTTATTGTTTTCCTTTATTGCTCAGGACATGTTTATCTTTTGATTTTATGAATCTATGTTTACATTTCTGCTCCCAGACTGTTATTGTATTGCTTGATTTTGTATATGCCTGCTGCTTTTTATGCATTAGTAATTGATAATGGCTAGTGCACTTAAATTCGTGAGCTGGAATGTAAAGGGATTGAATCACCCTGATAAAAGGAGGAAGGTATTCTCACATATTAAACAACTCAAATCTGACATTGCTTTCCTTCAAGAAACTCATATTCATTGTTTTGATAACTCCCGGCTTCTGTCAAAGTGGGCGGGTCAGCATTTTCATTCATCCTTTGCCACTAAAGCTGGGGGGGGGGGGTCTCCATCCTTATTAACTCAAATATTCCTTTTGAACTCCATAATAAAATATCTGATACAAATGGCCGTTTTATTATTGTTTCTGGTAAACTATATAACACTAAAGTTGTACTAGCAAACCTGTATGCCCCCAACTTTGATGATGTTAACTTTTTTGAACGTTTTTTTTCCTCACTACCAGACTTAAACTCATACTCTCTTATACTGGGTGGTGACTTCAACTGTTGGTTAGATCCTAATTTTATTCGATCGTCCTCTGTTACCAGACCACCTACTAAATCTGCCTTTGCTATCCAATCGTTTCTCTCTAATTTTGGTATCTCTGATATATGGCATTTCCTTCATCCTACTGAGAGAGATTATTCTTTTTTTTCACATGTTCACCATACCTTCACTAGAATCGACTATTTCTTACTCGATAACCAACTTATTCCATTTGCCCACTCTTGTGACTATCAGAGTATACTGATTTCTGACCATGCCCCAATTACTCTGTCTTTAAACTTTCCTGGTCTCCCTCAGAGGAATAAACACTGGCGGTTTGATTCGACTTTATTATCAGATGATGATTTTCTAAAATTTATTAAGGATCAGATAACCTTTTATTTTAACACTAATACATCACCTGAAGTGTCATCCCAGATTGTCTGGGATGCCATGAAAGCGTATCTGAGGGGTCAAATAATCTCTTACACAGCAAATCTCAACAGAAGGTCCTGTGCAGATTAACCAGATTAAAGAATTGGATCAATTGTATGCTCAAACTAAGAACCCTGAACTATACAAGAAACGTGTAGAACTCCAAACTAAATTTAATCTTCTGTCTATTCAATCTGTTGAACTCCAACTTCTCGAAAGCAAGAGTCACTTTTACATTCGTGGAGTTAAGTCTGGTAAATTTCTAGCCAATCAGCTGAGGCGTTCCAAAGCCAAACAACATATTACAAAGATCCAGAAGGAAAACGGAGACTTTACATCGGATCATTTAGAAATTAATGACGCATTTAAAAATTTTTATTCTCGGCTTTATTCCTCTGAATCTTTGAATGACAATATCTCTGCTGATCAATTTTTAAATAATCTGAATATTCCTTCACTTCCATCTGATTTTAAAGCCAAACTTAATGCGCCTATATCATCAGAAGAAATATCTTTTGCAATTTCTGCACAGTCCTCAGGGAAATCTCCTGGACCTGATGGGTTCCCTGTAGAATTTTATAAATCATTCTCTTCACTTCTTTCTCCTCAGTTACTTTCAGTATTATCTGACTCATTAAATTACAGCAAATTGCCACCCTCTTTTAATGAGGCATCTATTATTCTTTTATTAAAAAAAGATAAAGACCCAACAGAGTGTTCCTCGTATAGGCCGATTTCTTTGCTCAATGTTGATGTAAAGATCTTGGCTAAAGTTTTGGCTTATAGATTAGATATTGTTTTTCCCTCTATTAATTCTGATGACCTATCAGGTTTTATTAAAAACCGTCTCCCTTTTTTTAACATTCAGCGTATATTTAATATTTTATATTCACTTCCAACTGGGATTCCTGAATGTGTTATTTCCCTCGATGCGGAGAAAGCATTTGATCGTATAGAGTGGAACTACCTTTTTGCAGTCTTAGAAAAATTTGACCTCGGTCAAAGTTTCATCTCTTGGATCAAATTGCTGTATTTGTGTCCTACTGCTTCTGTTTTAACTAACTTTCAGAAATCCCAGGTATTTAATCTCAAATGTGGCACCCGTCAGGGATGCCCCTTAAGTCCCTTTCTCTTTGATTTGGCTATAGAACCTTTGGCGATAGCATTTCGAAATTGTCCTGAATTGACCGGGATTTGGAGAGGGGGTGTTGAGCATAAAGTTTCTCTTTATGCTAATGACTTATTACTCTATCTCTCAAATCCGTCTACATCATTACCTCCAATGTTTTCACTTCTTGACCAGTTTAGCCAGATCTCAGGCTATAAACTTAATTTACATAAGAGTGAATAAAGAAGCACAAGAATTAACGTTTCGTGATCTCCCTTTTAAAGTAGTCCATAATCAATTTACTTACCTTGGGATTACAGTCACAAGGAAGTTTAAAGATCTCTTTCGTGAAAACTTAGCCAATCTTTCATATACTATAAAACAGAGTCTGGTTCAATGGTCACCTCTATCTATGTCTTTGGTAGGCCGTATTACTGTTGTTAAAATGTATGTTCTCCCTAAATTTTTATACTTATTTCAATCTATCCCAATTTTTATTCTTAAATCTTTTTTTGATTCCTTAGACTCTATTATTTTGTCATATCTGTGGAAGAATAAGCACCCTAGAATTAATAAAATCCATCTCCAAAAATCTAAAAAAGAGGGTGGCGTGTCTTTACCTAACTTTCGTTTATATTATTGGGCAGCTAATATACGTTGTGCTACCTTTTGGTCTTTCTTCCATGGCCAACCTGAGTGCCCTAATTGGGTGGCAATGGAGTTGAGCTCCACTAAAGAATTATCTGTCTCTGCACTTCTTGGCTCTGCACTCCCTAGTAGTTTGTCTAGATTAATTGTTAATCCTCTTGTTAGACACACTTTGCGTATATGGGCTCAGTTTAGGAAATGCTATGGTTTCCAAGGTTTTTCCGTTTCCAGCCCTGTCGTACATAATCACCTTTCTTTATCTACTACGTATGATTCAGCATTCCATGTTTGGTATAGGAAGGGCATTAGATATTTTGAAGATCTTTTCATTGATAATCGCTTCGCTTCTTTTCAACAGCTCTCTGTTAAGTTCAATCTGCCCAATGCTCATTTTTTTAGATATCTCCAAATTAGACACTTTATTGCTCCTTTAATTCCTAACTTTCCTGAAATGCCAGCAAAAAATGCTATGGACTTATTTCTTTCCATTAATCCACTAGGTAAAGGTTTAATATCAATTATTCGAGATAAATTAGCAGCCTTACGATGGGCCCCTGTGGATAAAATTAAAATGGCATGGGAGCAGGATTTAAATACTTCCTTATCTGATGAGAGTTGGGACTCGATTCTCAAATCAGTTAACTCAACCTCTCTTTGTGCTCGCCATTGCCTTTTACAGTTTAAGATTGTTCATAGAGCCCATATGTCTAAATCTAAACTATCTCGATTCTACCCTAACATTAGTCCGCTTTGTGATAAATGCAAGAGGGGTGAGGCCTCTCTCATTCATATGTACTGGTTCTGTCCTAGCTTGGAGAAATTTTGGAAAGATGTCTTCACTACGTTATTGTATATTCTGAATCACCACTTAGAACCAAACCCTTTAATTGCTTTGTTCGGTTTCTGGGGCGAGACAGATTTACATCTGAGTCCAACCAAATGCTGAATATTATCCTTTGCCTCTCTCCTGCCTAGACGCTTGATCCTCCTCAGATGGAGAGATGTTGCCCCGCCCACTCATGCTCAATGGCTTAACGACATTATGGCCTGCTTGGACCTCGAAAAAATTCATTATTCAGTTCTTAATTCGGATTTAAAGCTCCATAAGGTCTGGGGACCTTTTATCGAGTACTTTCATAACCTTCCTCTTGACTAGGGTTTCTTTTTTCCGGTCCCTTGCTTTCAGTTCCCTTTTTTTTTGTAGTAGGCATTATTATCCTCTGTTGCTAAGTGTATTCACAGTCTGGGAGTTTGATTGTCCTGATTTATATTCTCTATATTGTGTTGTGGTTGGTCTGGAGTTTTTTTTGTGTTGTGGGGTTTGGGGAGGATACTAAGTTTACTTGTCTTCAATTTAGGTGCTTTTTTAAAATTCTCTTTCTTTATATCATATTGTCATTGTATGCTTAATTTTGCACTGTGGCGACCCATTTCCTGGCGCATCCGAACCGACTCACAATTAGATAGCCTACGGGGGTTTGCGAGCACAGAGCTTTGGAGCCTCTGCGCCATGGGGGGCCGGTTGAGGGAGGCTTAAAAGTGAGGCTGAAGTTTTCGAATAAAGTTTTTTCCTTCGACTGCAGTTACCGACTCCGTGTCGTAATTTTAGCGCTGCGTGTAGCACACCGCTACAATTGGTGACCCCGACAGTCCAAACGATTTTTGGACCAGAAATGACCGACGCCGCCTCTGTTCATGCAGTTTCGTTGAAACTGCCGGGTTTCTGGACACAGCGACCGAACCTATGGTTCCAGCAAGCCGAAGCCCAATTCCACGTTCGCCAGATCACCTCAGAAGACTACGTGGTGAGCTCCCTCGACCAGGACACAGCGGCCCAGGTTGCGGAGTTCGTACAGTCGCCCCCGGCAGACGGCAAGTACACGGAATTCAAAGCCCTGCTCCTCAGGACTTTCGGACTCTCACGGTGCGAGCGGGCTGCCCGTTTACTGCACCTGGATGGCTTGGGCGACAGACCTCCATCGGCTTTAATGAATGAGATGTTGTCTCTGGCCGATGGACACACATGCCTCATGTTTGAGCAGGCATTCCTGGAGCAGCTGCCCGAGGACATACGCCTGCTGCTATCCGACGCGGATTTCAGTGACCCCCAGAAGGTGGCAGCCCGGGCGGACTTGCTGTGGAACGCCAAAAAGGTGAGCGGGGCGTCCATCGCACAGATCTCCCAGCCACGCTTCCGGCAGCAAACCAGTCCAGGCCCAGCCGCAGAGCCCGCCAACCCCTGGCCCAAAGAAACCCTGGTGCTTCTACCACCAGCGGTGGGGCGCAGAAGCCCGCCGTTGTCGCCCGCCCTGCAAGTTCCCGGGAAACGCCAGGGCCAGCCGCCGCTGATGGCTACGGTGGCTGGCCATCGGGATAGCCTCCTGTATGTGTGGGATAGAAGGTCGGGACGCCGGTTTTTGGTCGATACTGGGGCTGAGATCAGCGTTTTACCTCCGACGAGTTACGACACCCGCAGCAGGGCACCGGGTCCCCCCCTGAGGGCCGTGAATGGCAGCACAGTAAGGACCTATGGCACCCGTCAGGTGCAGCTACAGTTCGGCTCCAGCCAGTTCACGTGGGACTTCACACTGGCCGCCGTAGCCCAACCGCTTCTGGGTGCGGATTTTTTGCGGGCTCACAGCCTACTGGTCGACCTGCCCAGGAAGAGACTGGTCCACGCCGAGACCTTTCAGAC
The DNA here is from genome assembly GCF_030144855.1 of Hypanus sabinus. Lineage (NCBI taxonomy): Eukaryota > Metazoa > Chordata > Chondrichthyes > Myliobatiformes > Dasyatidae > Hypanus > Hypanus sabinus. Next base: position 19,817,748 of record NC_082720.1, read on the forward strand.
GTTCTCCCTGGGTGCAGCCCAGTTGCCAGCCCCTCACCTCGGCTCCATCACGCTGTCCGACAACGACTTCACCAGGGTCCTGGCGGAATTCCCATCGGTTCTGGCACCGCAGTTCACAGTGGCCATGCCCAGGCACGGCGTACAGCACCACATCCCGACCCAGGGACCACCCCTCCACGCCCGCGCTCGGCGGCTTCCCCCAGACAAGCTCCGACTGGCGAAGGAGGAGTTCCAGAGGATGGAGGAATTGGGGATCATCCGGTGGTCCGACAGCCCATGGGCTCCCCCCTGCACATGGTGCCCAAAGCGACGGGGGGCTGGAGACCGTGCGGCGACTACCGCAGGCTGAACGAGGCTACCACACCGGACCGCTACCCTGTGCCGCATGTTCAGGATTTTGCAGCATCTTCTCCAAGGTAGACCTCGTCCGAGGGTACCATCAAATCCCGATGCATCCTGACGACGTCCCCAAAACGGCTCTCATCACCCCTTTCGGCCTTTTCGAGTTCCTCCGCGTGCCGTTCGGCCTAAAGAATGCCGCACAGATGTTTCAGCGGTTAATGGACGCGGTGGGACGGGACCTGGACTTCGCGTTCATCTACTTGGATGACATCCTCATAGCCAGCGGCAGTCGTCAGGAGCATCTGTCCCACCTCCGTCAACTCTGCGCCCGACTGAGTGAGTACGGTCTTACAATCAACCCCGCCAAATGCCAGTTCGGACTCGATACCATTGACTTCCTGGGCCACAGGATTACTAAAGACGGGGCAACCCCTCTGCCCACTAAGGTAGATGCGGTCCGCCTCTTTCCCCGACCCACCACGATCAAAGGCCTTCAGGAATTCGTAGGTATGGTCAATTTCTACCGCCGCTTCCTCCCTTCAGCTGCCCGGATCATGCGCCCCCTGTTCGCCCTGATGTCGAGTCCGAGCAAGGACATTACCTGGGACGAGGAGTCCGCCGCCGCTTTCGTTCAAACGAAGGAAGCTTTGGCGAACGCCGCAATGCTAGTACATCCCAGAATGGACGCCCCTACCGCCCTCACAGTGGACGCATCAAACACGGCAGTCGGTGGGGTGCTGGAGCAGCTCATCGCAGGTCGCTGGCAACCCCTGGCGTTTTTCAGCAAACACCTGCGGCCACCCGAGCTCAAGTACAGTGCTTTTGACCGGGAACTGTTGGCGCTCTACCTGGCAATGCGGCATTTCAGGTACTTCCTAGAAACCGCTTACCTTTGCGTTTACGAAAGCGTCCGACCCCTGGTCGTCCCGCCAGCAACGCCACCTGTCCTACATCTCTGAATACACGACAGATGTCCGGCACGTCTCGGGTAAGGACAATGTCGTGGCGGATGCGCTCTCTCGCCCTACCGTTCATGCCCTTTCCCAAGGGGTAGACTTTGAGGCACTAGCAGAGGCGCAGCAGGCGGATGAGGAGATTCCGAGTTACAGAACCGCAGTCTCCGGTTTGCAGCTCCAGGACCTCCCCGTGGGCCCAGGTGAGAGGACCCTACTCTGTGACGTCGCCACCGGCCAGCCCCGTCCAGTCGTCCCGACAGCATGGCGGCGCCGCGTTTTCGACTCCATTCATAACTTGGCGCATCCCTCCATCCGGACGACTGTCCGGATGGTTTCCAGCAGGTTCGTTTGGCATGGACTCTGTAAGCAGGTCAGTGAATGGGCCAAAATGTGCATGCACTGCCAAACAGCCAAGGTGCAGCGGCACACCAAAGCTCTGCCGCAGCAGTTCCACCCCACCCACCGGCGTTTCAACCACATTCACGTGGATATCGTGGGCCCCCTGCCAGTGTCACGAGGAGCGCGGCACCTCCTGACTATCGTGGACCGGTTCACAAGAAGGCCAGAGGCGGTCCCGCTCACCGACACCACCTCCGAATCTTGCGCCCGAGCACTGATCGAGACCTGGATATCTCGCTTTGGTGTACCGGCCCACATTACCTCCGACAGAGGCGCCCAGTTCACCTCCAGCCTGTGGTCAGCTATGGCCAGCCTTTTGGGGACTCAGCTGCACCACACAACTGCCTACCACCCACAGTCGAACAGGCTAGTGGAGCGTTTCCACCGTCACCTGAAGTCGGCCCTCATGGCCCGCCTGCGAGGAGCCAACTGGGCGGACGAGCTTCCCTGGGTCCTACTCAGCATCCGCACAGCGCCCAAGGACGACCTGCACGCCTCGTCGGCCGAGTTGGTATACGGCGCGCCCCTGGTCATCCCCGGGGAGTTCCTACCAGCCCCAAGGGGGCAAGAGGAAGAACCTGCAGCAGTCTTGGGCAGACTACGCGAGAAGCTCGGTAACCTGGCCCCCATACCAACTTCACAGCACGGGCGGCACCTGACCTGCATACCCAAAGACCTACAGAACTGTAAGTTTGTGTTTGTACGAAGGGGCGGGCATCGGCCGCCGCTGCAGCGGCCATACGAGGGGCCGCTTATGGTGCTCCGGAACAACGGGTCCACGTTCGTGCTGGACGTTGGGGGGAAAGAGGAGGTTTTCATGGTGGACCGCCTCAAACCGGCCCATGTGGACCTGGCGCAACCGGCCGAGTTTCCGGCGCCTCGGCGCAGAGGCCGACCTCCCAAGCAGGTTCTGGCCCAGACTGTGGACATTGGGGGGTGTATCGCCGGTTCTGGGGGGGGGTTATGTGGCGACCCATTTCCTGGCGCATCCGAACCGACTCACAATTAGATAGCCTACAGGGGTTTGCGAGCACAGAGCTTTGGAGCCTCTGCGCCATGGGGGGCCGGTTGAGGGAAGCTTAAAAGTGAGGCTGAAGTTTTCGAATAAAGTTTTTTCCTTCGACTGCAGTTACTGACTCCGTGTCGTAATTTTAGCGCTGCGTGAGGCACACCGCTACAGCACTGTATTAATGTTCCTCATTTTGATCTGGGGTTTTTTAATTTGTAGTTATGTAGAAAATGTATTAAAAAATTTTTTTTAAAAAATTAAAAAAATGAACAGTAGACGGTCCTGGCAGTTGGAACCCACGGTGTTCACTGACCTCTGATGTTCCAACGCACTGGCACTGTCAAAGCTGCGGGGTAGTTGGCACTTCCTACTGATTGTACGAAAGTGAACATGGTAAAATCTCAGGTGCAGTGTTGTCTGTTTCACAGCCACGGGCGTCTTTATGTTGGTGGTCTTGCTGACCAGGCTTATTGAGGTAGAGAAAAGAGGAGGAATGATGCACTGCTGCCTGGCTGAGTGTAGACTATCAGCCATTTTAGCAAGCTCCCTATGGTCCATCACGGGTGCATTAGTGAGGGTTATGTGAACTTGATAAGGCTTTTGTTGGATGAAGAGCTGATTAAAAATAAAACAAGGAATGTGATTTCCCAGGAGAGACAGCATGTGGTCCTTTAGCTTTGAAGGCCGAACGCCACAGAGACTGGGTAAAGAGAACAATTTTTGGCGCGCTCAAACTATGATTGCCCAAAAGTCTGTAAAATGTGAATTTTCAGCAATTGGTATTTATCATGTCCAGATAGGTATTCTTGTAGACTAACCACTCTTGCAGCTGTGGCAATACTGAGCGATGCTACCATATCAGAATATTTGGTGTTGTCAGTGGTGTTTCCTCACAACACGAATTGGGCTTTGGCTTGTACAAAACCAAGTGATGGCATTTTGCTCCTAAAACTCCTGCACTTCCAAAGCGACTGGATTGGCTGATATGTTCAATAACTCCAGAATCATCCGAGAGCATCGGCCTTACCAACGTAAATTTTCACAAGTAAAATGCGGGGGCGTTTTATGTTTAGGAAAACCATAGCATTGTGGCGACCCACCTCCCAGTGCACTCGAACCGGCTCACAAAGTGATGCGCGCCGGCATTGAGGCTGGTCCCAAAAAGGGCGCCAAGCCTGCTTCACCAGCAAGGGGAAAAGCCCGCACGTGGGACGGGACTGTGAATACGCGCCCCCTACAGCATTCCCGCCTGGGGAGGGTGGGAACAGGAAGGCTTTAAAGCGAGGCTGCAAAGTTTGAATAAACCTTTTTTGCAGCTCACCGACTACGTGCCATTATTTCAGCGCTGCATGTAGCACCACGCTACAATTGGTGACCCCGACGGCCCAAACGATATTTGGACCGGAGATGACCGACGCCGCATCTGTTCATCCAGTTTTGTTGAAACTGCCATGCTTCTGGACGCTGTGACCTCACCTGTGGTTCCAGCAAGCAGAAGCCCAATTCCACATTCAGCAGATAACCTCGAAGGACACACGTTACTACTACGTGGTGAGCTCCCTCAACCAGGAAACAGCTGCCCAGGTTGAGGAGTTCATACAGTCGCCCCCGGAGGACGGCAAATACACAGAATTCAAAGCCCTGCTCATAAGGACTTTCGGACTCTCTTGGTGTGAGCGAGCTGCCCGCTTACTGCACCTGGATGGTTTGGGGGACAGGCCACCGTCAGCTTTGGTGAATGAGATGCTGTCCCTGGCTGAAGGACACAAGCCCTGCCTCATGTTTGAGCAGGCATTCCTGGAGCAGCTGCCCGAGGACATACACCTGCTGCTGTCCGACGCGGATTTCAGTGACCCACGGAAGGTGGCGGCCTGGGCAGACGTGCTGTGGAAAGCCAACAAGGAGAGTGGGGCGTCTGTCGCACAGATCACCAGGCCACGCTCCCAGCAGCAGACCGGACCAGGCCCGGCCACAGAGCTCGCTAACCCCAGAGGCAGGGGTGAGGAGACCAATGAACAATGGTGCTTCTACCACCAGCGGTGGGGCGCAGAAGCTTGCTGCTGTAGCCTGCCCTGCAAGTTCCCGGGAAATGCCAGGGCCAGCCGCCGCTGATGGCTACAGCGGCTGGCCATCGGGATAGCCTCCTGTATGTCTGGGACAAGCAGTCGGGACACCGCTTTTTGGTCAACACTGGAGCTGAGATCAGCATCTTACCTCCGACGAGTTACGACACTCGCAACGGAGAACTGGGTCCCACCCTGAGGGCCACGAATGGCAGCACAGTAAGGACCTACGGCACCCGTACGGTGCGGCTACAGTTCGGCTCCAGCCGGTTAACGTGGGACTTCACACTGGCCGCCGTAGCCCAACCGCTCCTGGGAGCAGATTTTTTGCGAGCTCACAGCCTACTGGTCGACCTGCCCAGGAAGAGACTGGTACACGCCGAGACCTTTCAGACGTTCTCCCTGGGTGAAGCCCAGTTGCCGGCCCCACACCTGGACTCCATCACGCTGTCCGACAATGACTTCACCAGAGTCCTGGCGGATTTCCCATCGGTTCTGGCACCGCAGTTCACGGCAGCCATGCCCCGACACGGCGTACAGCACCACATCCCGACCCAGGGACCACCCCTCCACGCCTGCACTCGGCGGCTTCCCCTGGACAAGCTCCGACTGGCGAAGGAGGAGTTCCAGAGGATGGAGGAATTGGGGATCATCCGGCGGTCCGACAGCCCATGGGCCTCCCCCCTGCACATGGTGCTCAAAGCGACGGGGGGCTGGAGACCGTGCGGCGACTACCGCAGGCTGAACGAGGCTACCACACCGGACCGCTACCCTGTGCCACACATTCAGGACTTTGCAGCAAACCTGCACGGCGCACGGATCTTCTCCAAGGTAGACCTTGTCCGGGGATACCATCAAATCCTGATGCATCCGGACGACGTCCCCAAAACGACACTCATCACCCCTTTTGGCCTTTTCGAGTTCCTCCGCGTGCCGTTCGGCCTAAAGAATGCCGCACAGATGTTTCAGCGGTTAATGGACGCGGTGGGAAGCGACCTGGACTTCGCTTTCATCTATTTGGACTATGTCCTCATAGCCAGCAGCAGTCGTCAGGAGCATCTGTCCCACCTCCGTCAACTCTACGCCCGACTGAGTGAGTACGGTCTAACAATCAATCCGGCCAAATGCCAGTTCGGGCTCGACACTATTGACTTCCTGGGCCACAGGATTACTAAAGACGGGGCAACCCCTCTGCCCGCCAAGATAGACGCAGTCCGCCATTTCCCTGACCCAACACAATCAAAGGCCTTCAGGAATTTGTAGGTATGGTGAATTTCTACCACCGCTTCCTCCCTTCAGCTGCCCGAATCATGCGCCCCCTGTTCGCCCTGATGTCGGGTAAGGGCAAGAACATTACCTGGGATGAGGAGTCCGCCGCCACTTTCATTAAAACCAAAGAAGCCTTGGCAAACACCGCGATGCTAGTGCACCCCAGAACGGACATCCCCACCGCCCTCACAGTGGACGCATCCAACATGGCAGTCGATGGAGTGCTGGAGCAACTCATCGAGGGTCGCTGGGAACCCCTGGCATTTTTCAGCAAACACCTATGACCACCCAAACTCAAATACAGTGCTTTCGACCGGGAACTGTTGGCGCTATACCTGGCAATCCGGCATTTCAGGTACTTCTTAGAGGTAGGCTCATCTTAGGAGGTAGGCGTTCACGGACCACAAGCCGCTTACCTTTGCGTTCATGAAGGCATCCGACCCCTGGTCGTCCCGCCAACAGCGACATCTGTCCTACATCTCCGAATACACGATGGATGTCCGGCGTGTCTCGAGAAAAGACAATGTCTTGGCGGACGCCCTCTCCCGCCCTAACATCCAAGCCCTGTCCCGGGGTAGACTGTGAAGCGCTGGCGGAGGCACAGCAGGCAGGCGATGAGATCCCTAGTTACAGAACTGCAGTCTCCAGTTTGCAGCTCCAGGACCTCCCCGTAGGCCCAGGTGAGAGGACCCTACTCTGTGACGTCACCACCGGCCAACCCCGCCCCATCGTCCCAGCAGCCTGGCGGCGGCACGTTTTCAACTCTATTCACAACTTAGCGCACACCTCCATCAGGTCAACTGTTTGGATGGTAGCCAACAGGTTCGTTTGGCATGGACTCTGTAAACAGGTCAGTGACTGGGCCAGAACGTGCATGCACTGCCAGACGGCCAAGGTGCAGCGGCACACCAAAGCTCTGCCGCAGCAGTTCCATCCTGCCCACCGGCGTTTCGACCACATTCATGTGGATATCGTGGGCCCCCTGCCAGTGTCGTGAGGAGCGCGGCACCTCCTGACTATCGTGGACCGGTTCACAAGAAGGCCAGAGGCGATCCCGCTCACCGACACCACCTCCGAATCTTGCGCCCGAGCACTGATCGCCACCTGGATATCTCGCTTTGGTGTACCGGCCCACATTACCTCCAACAGAGGCACCCAGTTCACCTCCAGCCTGTGGTCAGCTATGGCCAGCCTTTTGGGGACACAGCTGCACCACACAACTGCTTACCACCCACAGTCGAACGGGCTGGTGGAGCGTTTCCACTGTCACCTGAAGTCAGCTCTCATGGCCTGCTTCAAAGGGCCTAACTGGGTGGACAAGCTCCCCTGGGTCCTGCTCGGAATCCGCACGGCGCCCAAAGAGGATCTTTACACCTCGTCGGCCAAGTTGGTGTACGGTGCACCCCTGGTCGTCCCCGGGAAGTTCATACCAGCCCCAAGGGGGCAAGAGGAAGAACCCGCAGCAGTTCTGGGCAGACTACGTGAGAGGCTTGGTAACCTGGCCCCCATGCCCACTTCACAGCAAGGGCAGAACCTCACCTGTGTACCCAAAGACCTGCAAAACTGTAAGTTCGTTTTTGTACAAGGGGGCGGACATCGGGCACCACTACAGCGGCCCTACGAGAGGCCGTTTACGGTGATCAGAAAGAACGGGTCCACATTCGTGCTGGACATTGGGGGGAAAGAGGAGGTTTTCATGGCGGACCGACTCAAACTGGCCCATGTGGACTTGGCGCAGCCGGTCGAGATTCCGGCACCACGGCGCAGAGGCAGACCTCCCAAACAGAGTCCGACCCAGACTGAGGACATTGAGGGGTGTATCGCCGGTTCTGGGGGGGGGGTTATGTGGCGACCCACTTCCCAGCACACTCGAACCGGCTCACAAAGTGGCGCGCACCGGTATTGAGGCCGGTCCCAAAAAGGGCGCCAAGCCTGCTTCACCAGCAAGGGGAAAAGCCCACGCACGGGACAGGACTGTGACAGGACAGGACAGCATTCCCGCCCGGGGAGGGCGGGAACAGGAAGGCTTTAAAGCGAGGCCGTGAAGTTTGAATAAACCTCTTTTGCAACTGCAGCTCACCGACTACGTGTCATTATTTCAGTGCTGCGTGTAGCACACCGCTACAGCATCTCATTTACTGAATGTCAAAAAAGCAGAACACAGAGCATGCTAAAGCCCTTTACGTAATTACATCATCACGTCAGATCAGCCTCTTAAAGTGACGCCCCAGCTCAATGTCAGTGGTTGTGAATTATGCACATTTCCACTAATTGCATGACCCTACACACCAATACATTTAAATCATGTTTAAAGATATTGTTCATTGTAAACTTACAAACATATAATTAATTAATTTAAGAGTGGTCA